>NC_138771.1:30687411-30777411 GCF_965119305.1 Pelophylax lessonae | reverse complement strand
GGTAATTGTATACTTGTTGTGTCCTGTGTAAGACTATACTATATAAATAAAATAATAAAAAAAATTTAAAAAAAAAAATAATCATGAACATCTGAGAGCAGAAAATATGCAATATAAATAATCTACATTTAATTTTATAAGGTTTAACCTGCTTTTGCTAATTTAGTACAGTGTTGCCGAATGGATATATGAAAAGAGAATTACTTGATCAGAACTGGAAGCTGCTGGTGAGGAATAATAAAATAAGCAGATGATCCACTTATCCATAGGACAGTTTTTTTGTTTTTTAGGTGTAAAAGCTACTTACTTTAAGAATATGGTTAGGTACACAATGGTCGCTGCAGAGATGTTGTAAGCTAAGTACTTTATATGTCACCTACTGTATATAGCACTGCACTAATAGTGAATGAGACTTTTAATGCTCATCTGACAATTTTACCTGTTGCTATAGCTTAGTAGCAAAAAAAAAAAATCTGTAGCATATAAAATAAACGTAAAGCTTATGATTCCCACATAAGTATGAAATATAAAGACAGGAAAAACAAATAGGAATTTTGTTTGAGGTTTTTTTTTTTTTTTCCTTTTTTTTTTTTTAAAGAGACTGAATGAAAGCAGCAGATAGGGGTCTTCTTGCTCTTTGACAGTACCCCAGCCCCATCTAGTGTCCATTGTTGGAACTACTCTTCTTTGGCGTGCCAGCTTTTTAAACATTAATTCTAGCAGTCACATGTGCAATAAGGAGACAAACTAAGGACAGATGTTTGTAATAGGTCTATAAACTATGACATAAATATATTCATGTAAAAATATGTAATAAAAATAAAAATAAAAATAAAAGATAGTTAAAGTAGGGAATGTACCCAGGATTTGTTGTTTTGGTTAAAACTAAACTCCAGGATCAGCGAATAGTATTTACTACTATAGTCATATGTGTTCTTCCTTAAATCTTGGTGTGCTTTGTGTATTTCTTCCAGATCTGTGCAGTAATCCAGTGTGAGACTTCACATCAGAGGTTCCCCCACAACATCAGAGATCCCCCATCACTCCAGAGTCCCCCCTTCACATTAGAGGTCCTCCATCATGTTAGAGGTCCTGCTCATCACATCAGGGTCCCTCCAAGTCAGAGACCCCCCCCCTCCCCCTGTAGATAAAAGCTCCCCAACACAGAGTCTCCCCATTTAGAAAGCCCCCCCCCCTCCAATCACACAGTCTCCCATCACAAATCCTCCAAGTCACACAGATTCCTCCGTCACAGTGCCCCCCCCCCTCTCATTCTCACAGTCCTAATTACAGAACCTCATACATCAGAGTCTCCCCATCACCACAGGGTCCCCCATCAATGAGCTCCCTATCACACAGTCCCTCATCACAGAGACCCCCAATTGCACAGTCCTTCATCACAGGGCCTAATACATCAGAGTTCCCCCCATTACCACAGATTATCTCCATCAGAGAGACCCCCATCACACAGTCGCCCATCACAGAGCCCCCAATGACATGGTTCCCCATCACAGAGCCCCCAATGGCATGATTCCCCATCGCAGAGCTCCCAATCAAACAAACAGTCCCCAATCACAAAGCCACCCCATCACACAACCCCCAGTCACAGAGCCCCCAATCATACAGTCTGCCATCACAGAGCCCCCTATTCACACAGGTCCCCATCACAGAGCCACCCCAATCACACAGTCCCTCACAGAGCCCCCCCATCACACAGCCCACTGTTACAGGGTCCCCTAATTACACAGTCTCCCATCAAGAAGCCCCCCTATCACACAGTTCCTTATTACAGACCTCCCCCCCCATCATACAGTTCCCCATCACAGAGCCCCCATTCACACAGTTCCCTAGCAAAGAGCCCCCCAATGGCACAGTCCCCCTATCACAGAGCCCCCCCATTGACACAGTCCCCTATCACAGAGCCCCTCAATGACACAGTCCCCGTATCATAGAGTGCTCCAATCATAAAGTCTGCCATTAGAGAGCCCTCTATCACAAAGCCCCCTAATCACACAGTCCCCTATCACAGAGCCCTCCAATCATACAGTCTGCTATCACAGAGCTCCCAATCACACAAAGCCCCCCCCCCCAATCAGAGAGCCCCCAATCACACTGACCCCCTATCACAGAGCCCCCAATCATACAGTCTGCCATCACAGAGTTCCCAAATGATACAGTTCCCCTATCACAGAGCCCCCCAATGACACAGTCCTATCACACAGCCCCCAAATCATACAGTCTGCCATTAGAGAGCCCCCTAATCACACAGACCCCCTATCACAGAGTCCCCCAATCACACAGTCCCCTATTACAGAGCCCTCCAATCATACAGTCTGCCATTAGAAAGACCACCAATTGCACAGGCCACCCATTAATGGGGGGCCCCTAATCACACAGTCCCCTATCACAGAGCTCTCCAATCATACAGTCCCCTATCACAGAGCTCTCCAATCATACAGTCCGCCATCACAGAGCCCCCAAATCAAACAGACCCTCAATCACACAGACCCCCCAAATCAAACAGACCCTCAATCACACAGACCCCCAATCACACAGTCTCCTATCACAGAGCCCCCCCAATGACAGTCCTATCACAGAGCCCCCCAATCATATAGTCTGCCATTAGAGAGCCCCCTAATAACACAGACCCCCTATCACAGAGCCCCCCAATTATACAGTCCACCATCACAGAGCCCCCAATCACACAGACCCTATCACAGAGCCCCCCAAGACACGCTCCCCCTAATAAAGAGCCCCCCCAATGACACAGTCCCCCTATCACAGAGCCCCCCAGTGACACAATCCCCCTATCACAAAGCCCCCCAATCATACAGTCTGCCATTACAGAGCCCCCAATCACACAGACCCGCCTAATCACACAGTCCCCCATTACAGAGCTCCCTAATCAAACAGTCCCCCTCTTATCATTTGGCTCCATCAGCTTAGCAAAGGGCAGGAAGTGAAAGTCTAGAGGATGTGGACTTCCATCTTCTCCTGAATGCTGAGGACGGCCCTACACACCGCCTACCCTAGCTGAGAGCCATGCATTTCTATGCTGCTGGCAAGTCGTCCGTCACCCACCATATCAACGAGTGACACTGTACGTGTTGGCCCTAGAGTTTCCTTGGGTGTTATGGTGCCTGTAGCTGACCCCAGGACAAACTGGGTCCTGTGCTTGCGGCATCCCAAGGGAACCCAGATATGGCACCCCAGGGTAGAGAAACAGAGTTCTCCTTTAGGTTCTCACTACCTCGGCTACCATTCAAACTCATGAAAACTAAAAATAGTGACAGGATTTGATAATGTCCCTGCAAGACTTACAGTGAATACATGTTCACTAAGGGGTCTGCTCAAACATTTTGACCGTATATTGCTTAACAAGCTGCTTAGCTATCATAGTTATCTCCATCTAGTGGTCATAATGAGGTATTTTCCCTGAAATACCTCAATCAGGAAAATGCCGATTTATGACCACTAGATGAAGTTGATGACCATATCAAATCAATAAATTAGGCTTAGTACAGTCAGAATTCATGAGGGCTGGGTGAATGCTTGTGACATTCACCCAGGGCTGTCCTTTGCTGCTATGCAGTATGAAGCATATCTTGGTACTGCATAGTTATGCACTAATCCCAACCATTGTGTGCAGTGTGATAACCCTTATAAGGATAAGGCTTGGAAAGATCGGTTTGTAAATGGATATAAATTGGCTAAAAGATAGAATTCAGAGAGTAGTGGTTAATGATTCTTACTCTGAATGGTCTAAGATTCTCAGTGGTGTACCCCAAGGTTCAGTGTTGGGACCCTTACTTTTTAATATCTTTATAAATGATATCGGGTCTGGGATTAAATAAAAGTAGAATTTCAGTCTTTGCAGATGACACCAAGCTTTGCAGTGGAATAACGTCCTTACAGGATGTCTCCAACTTACAAGCCGACCTCAATGCACTGTTTCATTGGGCAACTATGTGGCAAATGAGGTTTAATGTTGATAAATGTAAAGTTATGCACTTGGGGGCTAAGAATAGGCATGCATCATACATACTAGGGGGAGTAGAACTGGGGGAATCCATAGCGGAGAAGGATCTGGGTGTTCTGGTAGATCATAAGCTTAATAATAGCATGCAATGCCAAGCTGCGGTTTCCAAAGCGAGCAAAGTCCTTTCTTGTACTAACAGAGGCATGGACTCCAGAGAGAGAGATATCATTTTGCCCCTGTACAAATCATTAGTAAGACCTCATCTGGAATATACAGTTCAGTTTTGGGCACCAGTTTTTAAAAAGGATATCGGGGAACTGGAGAAAGTGCAGAGAAGGGCAACCAAACTGATAAGAGGCATGGAGGAGCTCAGCTATGAGGAAAGATTAGAGGAACTAAATGTATTCTCTCTTGAGAAGAGGAGATTAAGGTGGGATATGATCAACATGTATAAATACATAACGGGTCTATATAGGGAACTTGGTGTTGAGTTATTCACTTTAAAGAGGTTGTAAACCTCAGAAAAAAGAAAAACCTGAATGACAAAGGCATAATGAGCATCACATACTAGCTCATTATGAAATACTTGCCTAAAAACGAAGCCCCACAGTGCCGCCTGCTCCCGGCTGAGACGGCTGACATGTTTGCGTCCTCCGGCCATCTGATTGGCCGAAGGAGCGATGACATCACTGCCTCACATGCAGGCGGTGCTGCTGTTCACGGCACAGGGCTCTGAAGGAATGGCCCGGGTGGCTTTTCCTTCAGGGCGCATGCGCCGATGACATCATCGGCTGCATGCAATGTAAATATCTCCTAAACGGTGCAAGTTTAGGAGATATTTACAGTACCTATAGGTAAGTCTTATTATAGGCTTACCTATAGGCAAAAGTCATGAAGGGGGGGTTTACAATCTCTTTAAGGTCAACACAGAGGACAAGGGGGCACTCTTTACGTCTAGAGGAAAAGAGATTTCCTCTCTAAATACAGAAAGGTTTCTTCACAGTAAGAGCAGTGGAAATGTGGAATAGACTCCCTCCAGAGGTGGTTCTTGCCAGCTCACTAGATTGCTTTAAAAAAAGGCCTGGATTCTTTCCTGGGTGTACTTAATATACATGGGAACTAATATTTATAGGTAAAGTTGATCAAGGGAATCCAATTGCCTCTTGGGGGATCAGGAAGGAATTTTTTTTCCCCTGCTGTAGCGAATAGGTTAATGCTTTGCTGGGGTTTTTTCGCCTTCCTCTGGATCAACTGCGGGTATAGGATTGTGTATATGGGATTGTATGGTTGGGTTTTCCTTACTGTTTTTTTTTTTTAGGTAAAGTTGATCCAGGGAATATCCGATTGACTCTCTGGGAATCAGGAAGGGATTTTTTTCCCCTGCAGTAGCAAATTGGATCATGCTTTGCTGGGGTTTTTTCGCCTTCCTCTGGATCAACTGCGGGTATAGGATTGTGTGTATGGGATTGTATGGTTGGGTTTTCATTACTGTTTTTTGTTTTTTATTGGCTGAGCCAGATGGACTTGTGTCTTTTTTCAACCTGACTAACTATGTAACCCCAGGGGTAATGGTGTACCAATGCTTGCTGCGTGTTTCTAATCTAAGACTACTTGAAATCTTTATGGAATAGATGTGTTAGTAAATCCCCCTATAAGGCAGATTCACCTTGTGTGCCAGAGAAGTCATCGGAAGTGTATTTTGTGATTCTGAATAATTTGCGGCGTGCAGAGTGAGAACCCGGAGAATGACCACAGCAGGTGGACGGAGCCGGGGAGTCCACTGCTGACAAGTCACCCCCAGAGTCTCCATCAGATGAAAGGTGCCGGCCTGTAAACCGACACATTCACCACATCGGGTATGCTAAGTGAGTCCTCGTCCTCTGGCACCCCGTCGTCTGAAGACACGTCAGCTGCAATCCAACACTGAATATCAGAGACGCACTTCTTACAGGAAGATTCCAACTACAATGAGAATATTCATTGCAGATGGAGGGATGGGGACACAGGAATCTGTTTATGGAACAAAGAGGAACATTTCATAGCAAGAGAATGAATATGTGTGTGTATGTGTGCGCAAGTGCATATGTAAGTAAGATTGTGCAGGTGAATGTATGATTGAGTAAAGTTCGATTCACACTGCTGCGATGCGGAACACCGCATGTAATTAGCACAGGAATCGCAGCGCCTTCCTGTGCAAATTACATGCGCAGTGTCTCTGGGGTGAGATTTGAGCCATGGATTTGTATGGCTCAAATCGCACCGCATTCACACCAAACACGTGCAGGACCCTTTTTTTGTCCGCACCAGAATCGGATCGCATGGGTGTTCACACCCATATGATCCGATTCGACAAATCCCACTGGGTTTTGCAGACCAATTTCGTAAATGGGTGAACAGGTAAGTAAATGTGTGAGTGATTGGGTGAATGTGGATGAGTGAATGTATAAGAAATGTATAAGAAGGTGAGTGAGTAAATGTGGTTGATCAATTGATTGATTAATTGATTAAGTGAATGAATGAGTGAGCAAGCAAGTGAATATGTGATTAAGTGAAAAAGGTAATGAGCAAATGTGTGATTGATGGATAAAGTGAATGAATGAGCAAGTAAGTGAATGTGTGTGTGAGTAAATGTGTAAGAAATGAATAAGCGAGTATGTGTGAGTGAGCAAGTGAGTGGATGTGAGTGTAATTGTGCAACTGAGATAGATAGATAGATAGATAGATAGATAGATAGATAGATAGATAGATAGATAGATAGATAGATAGATAGATAGATAGATAGATAGATAGATAGATAGATAGATAGATAGATAGATAGATAGATAGATAGATAGATAGATAGATAGATAGATAGATAAGAGTGTCTGTCTGTCTATACTATATTGTCAAAACTATCGGGGCACCTGACTTTACACACACACATGAACTTTAATGGCATCCCAGTCTAAGTCCGTATGGTTCAATATTGAGTTGGCCCACCCTTTGCAGCTATAACAGCTTCAACTCTTCTGGAAAGGCTGTCTTCAAGGTTTAGGAGTGTCTATGGGAATGTTTGACCATTCTTCCAAAAGGGCATTACTGAGGTTAGGCACTGATGTTGGAGAGAAGGTCTGACTCGCAGTCTGCACTCTAATTTATCCCAATGGTGTTCTATCGGGTTGAGGTCAGGACTCTGTGTAGGCCAGTTAAGTTCCTCCACCCCAAACTCTCTCATCCATGTCTTTATGGACCTTGCTTTGTGCACTGGTCCAAATCCTTTGGTGGAGGGGGGATTATGGTGTGGGGTTGTTTTTTAGGGGTTGGGTTTGGCCCCTTAGTTCCAGTGAAGGGAACTCTTAAGGTGTCAGCATACCAAGACATTTTGGACAATTTCATGCTCCCAACTTTTTGGGAACAGTTTGGGGATGGCCCCTTCCTGTTCCAACATGACTGCACACCAGTGCACAAAGCAAGGTCCATAAAGACATGGATGAGTGAGTTTGGGGTGGAGGAACTGGACTGGCCTAAACAGAGTCCTGACCTCAACCCGATAGAACACCTTTGGGATGAATTAGAGCGAAGGCTGCGAGCCAGGTCTTCTCTCCAACATCAGTGCCTGACCTCACAAATGTGCTTCTGGAAGAATGGTCAAACATTCCCATAGACACACTCCTAAACCTTGTAGACAGCCTTCCCAGAAGAGTTGAAGCTGGTAAAGCTGCAAAGGGTGGGCCAACTCAATATTGAACTCTACAGACTTAAACCTTGTACACACGATC
The DNA here is from genome assembly GCF_965119305.1 of Pelophylax lessonae. Classification (NCBI taxonomy): domain Eukaryota; kingdom Metazoa; phylum Chordata; class Amphibia; order Anura; family Ranidae; genus Pelophylax; species Pelophylax lessonae. Next base: position 30,769,674 of record NC_138771.1, on the reverse strand, counting down.
AGATTATTGGACAATCTTTCGTCCGTTGTTTGTTGCATGCTAGTCTCATATGGAAAGTGAAGAGGTTACTTTCATGCCAAAATTCTCGTACGACAGAATTCTACTTCAGAAGTGATGTCATGTGTTGAATTGTGTTGTATGTGTTCTTTCGTTTCTGAGCATGCCTAGTCTTGCTCTTACGATTTTTTTCGGACGAAAACTGTGCTAATTAACCACTTGCTGACTGCCGCACGACTATAAACTGCGGCAGTCAGCCCCCTACAGGCAAAGTGACGTACCGGTACGTCGTTCGCCCACGAGCCTGTAGGGGGCAAGCGCGCTCCGCCGGCGGCGTGCTCCCGCCCCCGCTCGTTCCCTGCCATCCCCACACGTGTGACCGGCGGCTCTGATGTCCGCTGGCCACTCGCAATCTCCTGCAGGAGAGGGAGAAAGGCAGATGGCTGATGTAAACACAGCCTTCTGTCATCCTCCCTTAGATCATCACAGCGGCAATGCGATCCTGCAATATAGGATCGCATGTCTCTGTGATGATCTAACAAGCCACGCCCCCTGACAGTTAGAATCACGCCCCTAGGGACACACTTAACCCCTTGATCACCAATAAAGTTACCCCTTCCCTGCCAGTGTCATTTTGACAGTAACAGTGCATATTTATAGCACTGATTACTGTAGTAATGTCACTGGTACTCCCAAAAGTGTCAAAAATGTCAGTCAGGGGTCCGATCTGTCCACTGCAATGTCGCAGTCCCGCAAAAAAAAATAAGATGCATATTGCTGCCATTACTAGTTAAAAAAAAAACAATAAAAATGACATAAATCTTTCCCGTAGTTAGTAAACGCAATAACTTTTGCACAAATCAAACAAAATATGCTTATTGCGATTTTTTTTTACCAAAAATATGTAGCAGAAAACAAATTGGCCTAAAATGTTAAATAATTTTGATTTTTACATTTTTTTTTTGAGAATTTCATATTAAAAAAATGTGAAAAATATTGTTATTTTTTCAAAATCGTCGCTCTATTTTTGTTTATAGCGCAAAAAAATAAAAATCGCACAGGTGATCAAATACCACAAAAAGAAAGCTCTGTTTGTGGGAAAAGAAGGACGTCAATTTCATTTTATTACAGCGTCGCACCACCGTGCAATTGTCCGTTAAAATCACACAGTGCCGAAACGCAAAATAGGGCCTGGTCTTTGAGCAGCCAAATCCTCCAGGGCTTAAGTGGTTAAACAAAAATCGGACGTTGCGTTGACATACGATAAAAATGTTACATCGAGTTTTTGTCGTCTGAAAATTTGTAATCGGCTATCGAAAGTACCGTAGTAACAATCCGAAAATCGTTAGATCGTTCGCTGGACAAAATTTTCCTTCCAATTTTCGTATCGTGTGTACGGGCCTTTAGACTGGGATGCCATTAAAGTTCATGTGCGTGTAAAGGCAGGCGTCCCAATACTTTTGACAATATAGTATAGACAGACAGACAGACAGACAATCTTCCACTCCCTCTCCATACACCAGCAGTGATATCTCTCTCAGCCATGTTAATTATTTTACATAAATTAGCCACAATGTTAAAAACAAAATGTTTTTTTTTTTTGTATCCCCCATCTCCAGTTCTCGTTAGTTCTGGTGTTCTGGCCCCGATCCTGCAGTGCGGGTTCCAGCCTCTTATTCCTGATTTTCCTTGCTATGAATGAATGCAGTTACGAGAAATAAATAAAGCTGCCTGGCATCTGCAGGGTTAAGGGACCAGTCGTCGTACGGCATCAATTAGTAACCCCATTCCACTCTGGCCGCGACGTCAGGGTGCGTTGTCAAGCGACAACCTCTCCAATAAAAACTCAGTTAACGCGTTTGACAAGTTTTCTTCTTAACAATTAAGGAAAGCAAGTGGTACGGACAGAGCTGACAGAACAGTTTTGCTGCTTCGCAACAGACACCAGAAGAAAGCCGGGGATTGCCGGGTGCCTGCTCCTTATCGCTGAACATGCAACTTGACTAATCGACTTATACTTAACGTATAATTACTTCTGAATTTACTCTAAATGAAACATCATCTCTAAGACATTTGCCTTGAAACAGTTATAAAGCTGACAGTTAATCACTGGATAAGCATGGAGATTATTGAGGGAAGTTGGAGAGAATGGGCTTGTTTGGGGAAGATATATTCGCATTCTTCACTTCCTGTGTCGAAACGCGGGCAAATAAATTTCAGCAAATGGATTGGAAAAGCATTAGGTAATGACATATTTTAGTAAAGGTCGCATGACCCGCACTTTAATGCCGGGAGCTTGAGTCAAACATTATTTCTCTGTATTACTTAGGTGAGGTGTAGACATCTCGCCAACATTGGTGACCGTCGCCTATGAAATAATAACCTGCGTAAGAGCAACATGAATATTGTGCGAAGAGAGGGCTCGTCTTCTGAATTTGAGTTCAAGAGTTATAGAGAAAAGACAGGGAAAATGGCAATTTGTTCAAGCCAAGGCCATCAATCTGTAGTGTTTCCAAGGTAAGGCAAACCCCAGTGGCAAAACTACCAGGGTTGCAAAGGTCACACTTGTGACCGGGTCCTGGTGTTCCGCCACTGTGAAAGGGTCCCACTTCACTGCTGCGACCCCAAAGTCATGTGACTTGCTTGAGGTTTTCTTTCATCTTCCTTGCAACATGCTTGCGATTTTTGAGATTTAAAATTGCAGTCTAGGGCACTCAAAATGCATCAAAGTCAAAGAAAAGTAGTGCAGAAACCTTTTTTTGTCACTGCGGCTTGATTAAGATGGCACCCATTGTGTTTTGACTTGTCATATGATTTATGTGTCATATGATAGGTGTGAACTGTGGCTTAACCACTTGCCGACCGCCGCACCACTATTTACGGCGGCAGTCAGCCCCATATAGGCAAAGTGACGTAGTACTACGTCACTCGCCTACGAGCCTCTAGGGGGCAAGCGCGCACCGCCAGGGGTGGGAGCGCGCCCCCGGCGGTGCGCGCTTGCCCAATAGAGGCTTGTAGCCGAGTGACGTAGTACTACGTCACTTTGCCTATATGGGGCTGACTGCCGCTCATTCCCTGACATGTCCACGCGAGTGACCGGCGGCTCCGATGTCCGCCGGCCACCCGCGATCCCCCGGTGCAGAGGGAGAAAAGCAGGCGGCTGATGTAAACAAAGCCGCCTGTCATTCTCCCTAATCTGACTGCAGAGATCATACGATCCTGCTATGTAGGATCGTATGTCTCTGTGGTTAAATCACTAGCCACGCCCCTTTACAGTTAGAAGCACGCCCCTAGGGACACACTTAACCCCTTGATCACTAATAAAGTTAACCCCGTCCCTGCCAGTGTCATTTTTTCAGTAACAGTGCATATGTAGAGCACTGATTACTGTAGTAAAGTCACTGGTACCCCCAAAAGTGTCAAAAATGTCAGTTAGGGGTCCGATCTGTCCGCCGCAATGTCGCAGTCCAGCAAAAAAAAAAAAAAAATCGCAGATCGCCGCCATTACTCGTTAAAAAAAAAAACAATAAAAATGACAAAAATCTTTCCCTTAGTTAGTAAACGCAATAACTTTTGCGCAAACCAATCAAAATACGCTTATTGTGATTTTTTTTTACCAAACATATGTAGTAGAAAACAAATTGGCCTAAAATGTTAGAAAATTTTAATTTTTACATTTTTTGGGGGGAATTTTATATAAAAAAAATGTGAAAATATTGTTATCTTTTCAAAATTGTTGCTTTTTTTGTTTATAGCACAAAACGTAAAAATCGCACAGGTGATCAAATACCACCAAAAGAAAGCTCTGTTTTTGGGAAAAAATGGACGTCAATTTAATTTGGGTACAGCGTCTCACGACCACGCAATTGTCCGTTAAAGTCACGCAGTGCCGAATCGCAAAATAGGGCCTGGTCATTGAGCAGCCAAATCCTCCGGGGCTTAAGTGGTTAAGAAGTCCCCCGCGATGGGAGTAAAGGGCCCCGGAATCAGTGGGAAGGGCCCTGGTCCTGGAGGGAGGGGCCCCAGGCTTAGAGGCAAGGGCCCCAGGACTGGTGGAAATGGCCCTGGGGCCAATGGAAAAGGCCTCGGCAGGCAGGGGGGCCCTTCATGGTTTCTTGCACTGGGGCCCTGAGGGTTCTAGTTACACCTCCGGCGAACCCCTACAGCCATGAGCAATGGTAAATATTGTTGAATTGTGCAGAAAGACAAGAGTATGGATAGGCCTGGAGCTATAAAGGAAGAGCAATAAGTGCAGGTCATACATGACTGGGTGGAAAAGGAACCAGACAACCTGGAAATAATTGGTTTGAAAAGTAAAAACCAGTGCTCACTTACTGAACTGGATGGAAGTAGTGGAGGAGATCCCAAGGATGGAGTCAGGAGAATTCAGTGTAGTTATGGACCAGTAAAATTACTCCACCTCTAACTCGCTGATCCATGTCTTTATGGACCTTGCTTTGTGCACTGGTCCAAATCATTTGGTGGAGGAGGGATTATGCTGTGGGGTTGCTTTTCAGGGGTTGGGCTTAGTTCCAGGGAAGTGAACTCTTAAAGCGTCAGCATACCAATACATTTTGGACAATTTCATGCTCCCAACTTTGTGAGAACAGTTTGGGGATGGCCCCTTCCTTTACCAACATGACTGTGCACCAGTGCACAAAGCAAGGTCCATAAAGACATGGATGAGTTTGGTTGGGGTGGAGGAACTTGACTGGCCTGCACAGATTCCTGACCTCAACCCGATAGAACACCTTTGGTATGAATTAGAGCAGAGACTGTGAGCCAGACCTTCTCGTCAAACAACAGTGCCTGGCCCCACAAATGCACTACAGGAAGAATGGTTAAACATTCCCATAGACACACTCCTATACCTTGTGGACAGCCTTCCCAGAAGAGTTGAGTTGAAGCTGGTATAAAAACACAATATTGCTGCGCTAAAGATAAAAAATGATAATCAATAATAACATGAAAAAGGGAAGCAGCCACACTAAATATAGTCCACCCCTGGACGACGTCTTTTGATGACGAAACGTGCGTCGGGTGGCGCTCTTGGTGACGCGTGCTGTGGCGTGGAGGAGACGTGGCGGACATCTTTTTGGTTGTCAATGCGAGAGACGCCGGGGAACATCGCGGGGAGGTTCACATGCACTGACCAGAGATGCGAGACTATCTTTTATACTCTGTAAGTGTGATTTTTATATGTGGGAATAAATTTTAAAGCAGTCTGCGCTATGTGAGTGTCCCTGCTCTTTTTCATTCCATATCACACCATCTATTGAGTTTGCCAGTCCGGGATCAGAGAGTGGGAGTTTTCGTTCCAAACCTGTTTTCTGGGCTTATGTGATCTCTGTCATGGGGGTCAACTACAGTTGGTAAGCAGTAGTGATATTGGAGTGCTTTTTGGTGGCGGTTCTTCGACTCTGAGGTTACTTCATCTTTCTTCAGTGTGGAGACACATTCCTAAGGACTGCTTTTTGCTCATTTATTTGGGACAATCTTATAGGGTTTAGCGCCACAGCTATTGTTCTATTGAAGCTGGTATAGCTGCAAAGGGTGGGCTAACTCAGTATTGATGCCATTAAAGTTAAAGAGTAGCAATTTTTTTTTTAAAAACTACTTGCAATACTTAAGTACAAAAAATGTTGAATACTTTAGTACTTCTACTCAAGTCACTTTTTGATCGAGCACTTCCACTTAAGTCACTTTTTGATCAAGCACTTGTACTTTTACTCAAGTATGGGTTTCGAGTACTTTATACAACTCTGCTAACCAGCCTACCCAACTGGATGTTAGTAGATCCACTGCTTTAACTTCTGGGAAGCTCCTTCTTGCAGGAATAACTTCCCTTTATGACCATAGAGGTTACTGTCAGGTTGAGATTCATTGAACTGCTTGTTGGGCTAGGGACACACTCTTTATTATTATTATTATTATTTCAGGTACTTATATAGCGCTGTGAATTTACGCAGCGCTTTACATATACATTGCACATTCACATCAGTCCCTGCCCTCAAGGAGCTTACAATCTAAGGTCCCTAACTCACATACATTTTACATCTGAGACTTTGTATCTTACAGTGTCTGACCGTAAGTTCTGGGAAGCCAGAATACAAAGAATGATGGGATGAGACAGGTTCTACTGTTGGCAAACCTGAATGGGGGATACCTTTGACCAGTGGCGTAGCGTGGGGGGTGCTGGGGGGGCCACTGGCACCGGGCGCAACATTTAGGGGGGCGCATTCTACGCCCGCCATCCGTGGGATCAAAGTGTCCAGCGGCCCGCACTCCCGCACTCCTCCTCTTTGATCCGTGACTAACTTTGTGCAGGACGAGCGGCGGACCGCTGAAGGGGTCACGTGCAGCCAGGGGGCGGGGCTGGTCATAGGTGAAGATACTCTGTGGCTCGGTGCATGTGCAGCACCGCTTCCGGAGTCTCCACCTGCTGTCTGGGCCGGCCGCCGACACGCTGTCTCCCCGCCAGTGTTTGGACACAGAACATGGTAAGTGATGTGCTGCCTGCCCCCGGGGGCCCAGGGAAGTTTATATGGGAGGGGGGGAGGTGGGTCAATGTAGGAGGGTCAGTATAGGTGTCAGTGTAGGGGGGGTCAGTGTATGTGGAAATGTAGGGGGGGGTCAGTGTAGGAATAAGGTAGGTCTCTGTAGTGGTCAGCTAGGTCAGTGTAGGTGTTAATGTAGGTGTCAGTATAGTGTAATGGTCTAGTAGGTTTGTGTAGGGGCGCAAATTACTTACCTTGCCCCGGGCGCTGACAACCCACACTACGCCACTGCCTTTGACATACGTTTAACAATATTGTATTCCTTATTGCCATGAAGATAGGAGATTACCATTGCTGTCTGTTTGGAGCATAACTGAGGCCTCCTAGGCTGTATTGCTTAAACTACTTCAACGCTTGGGAATCACTGCACCCCTGATGTTAGACATGTTATCCTAAATTTGGCATCTGTCACTGAGCTTGAGCTAGGAGGTCACTGAGGTGAATACCAAGAAAGTGAATAAATTGTGACGATTGGTATACCAGGAAGCTGATGAAAAAATTAACTATCTTTAGCCATCACCAACAGGACTTGTCTCATATGTGGGGTCATCTTCTCTGGAATAGGAAGCAAATCTTCCATTACCTTAGAAGGTCAGATTATACTGTTCTTAACCACTTTACCACCGGAGGATTTTGCTGTCTTACGTCTGGGCCACTTTTTGCGATTCGGCACTGTGCGACTTTAACTGACAATTGCGCCGTCGTGCGACGCTGTACCCAAACAAAATTTATGTCCTTTTTTTCCACAAACAGAGCTTTCTTTTGGTGGTATTTGATCATCTGTGCAATTTTTACTTTTTGCGCTATAAACAAAAAAAGAGCGACAATTTTGAAAAAATAACAATATTTTTCACATTTATTTATATGAAATTCCCCCCAAAAAAATGTAAAAATCAAAATTTTTTATCATTTTAGGCCAATTTGTTTTCTGCTACATATTTTTGGTAAAAAAAATAGCAATAAGCGTATTTTGATTGGTTTGCGCAAAAGTTATTGCGTTTACTAACTAAGGGAAAGATTTTTGTCATTTTTGGTGTTTTTTTTTTTTAACGAGTAATGGCGGCGATCTGCGATTTTTTTTGCAGGACTGCGACATTGCGGCGGACAGATCGGACCCTTGACTGACATTTTTGACACTTTTGGGGTTACCAGTGACATTACTACAGTAATCAGTGCTATACATATGCACTGTTACTGTAAAAATGACACTGGCAGGGAAGGGGTTAATTTTTATTGGAGAGGGAGGGGTTAATGTATGCCTGGTGCTTACTAACATGTGTGGGGGGAGGTGACTGATTGACACAAGGACAGATCGCAGGTTCAGCTATGCTGAACCCTGCAATCTGACCCTGCCTGTCACTTAGGAGATCTGTCCGCTTTGTTTACACAAGCAGGCGGATCTCCAGACTCGATTCCCCGACGATCGGGGAAGAGCAGCGGCGATCGCCGCTGCTCCTCCCCTGGCCCGACTCCCGCTGTGACTGAATACAGAGGGAGCGAGCCTCCGGCGGCGCGCGCGCGCCTCCGAGAAGGGGGAGTGTCTGCCGACGTAGGTCTGAATACAGCGGGAGCGAGCCTCCGGCGGCGCGCGTGCGCCGCCGAGAAGGGGGAGTGTCTGCCGACGTAGGTCTACAAGAGCCACTTTGCCGCAGTAGAGCTCTAGTAAGCAGCGGCAAAGTGGTTAATCTTCCAGGGAGCCCAACCAACTGCATGGATTACTGATTCCTTTTGAGACCATGGGATATAAACAGATGGGATAGAGCTATGACTTGCCCCAAGTGATAACCTAATACTGTCACCTACTCTGAGGGCAACTCTACAGTATTCTCCTGAGTGCCCAAAATGTAAATATTATAATGAGATGATTTGGCCATCCCCAGCTGATGATCTGTCCAAATTTGATCTGAGTCTGAATCAGAATTTGCCAGGACCCGGAGGATGTTGACTAGTTATGGAACCTGCAGCTCTTGCTTCCGTAAGATGGCCACTACTGGAAGCAATGTTCTGGAAAATGTCTTGAGTATGTGGAAAGTTTGTTGAATGAACCTGAAATTAAACTCTTAGAAGCTTGGGTGTACAAAAAAAGCATATGTACACATCAGCTAGATCTAGAGAAAAACTACAGCTGCTTTATCTGATGGTTTGAGTGATTGCTCTCAATGACACCATATGAAGTTTTGGATTTTGATTCTTCATTCCATTTCCTGCCTCAATCTGCTTTTTGGCTAAAAACAATTGACTGATGGCTCACTGTTGGAACAAGATTTGGTAGCATTTGCTTAACGTTTTGATTGCTTTAAAGAACCATAGTGGGAATTAGAGGAGTTGGAGAAGTGGAAAGGAAATTCCAATGACGTCCTTACTGCACAGGCCCCACTGATCCTGAGCCTCCTCTGCCCAAATTTGTGATAATTCCTGAAATACCACCTACTGGACAAATTTGAGTGAAAGGAACTTTGCTGATCCTAGGGAGGAGCAGACTTTGATTTAGGCGACCAAAGAAATCATGGATCTTTCAATCTCTTCTATAGCTCTTCTTAGGCCCTGCCACCAACTCTTTGTTCTGGGCCTAGGTGACAAGCCTAAAGCCCCGTACACACGCATCGATTATTGGCCGGAAATTTTCGGCCAACGTCCGATCGGCCGATTTTCGGCTTGTTAGTATGATGCTTTCGACAACCGACTCAGACTTTTCGGCCGAATAAAATCTGGTGTGCAGGCTATAAAATTTTTGTTGGCCGTCAACACAACGGCCGATTTTCCGTCAGTCAGTACAGATTTCGGCAGACAAAAATCTGATGGGCAAGACTGGGCATGCTCAGAGAAGAAAAAACACACGGAAAGTAAACCAGCACATGACATCACTTCTGAAGTAGATTTTTGTTGGCTGAGAAAATTCGTGTGCAGTCTAGAGCACATTTCAACCAACACAACAACACTGGACAAAAGACGGCCAATCGGTCGGCCGATAATCGTTGCGTGTGTACGATGCATTAGGCATTAGTCCCAAATCTAGACATCACTGATTCCATCTCGAATAGCAGTCAATTCACTTTAGAAGAGGTATATGCAGTCAGTGGGTTAAGCCATAGGGCTTGACTAACCACACAGAATACTAGAGGAAAAGCGTACTGCATCTATAGTGGTTGTACTGCATTGCTGGTCGCTTTAATTTCACTCAGGGATCACTCACCAAAGAGACTTAATATTGGCCCAGTTTGCCTTCAGCTCTTCTGCTGAGAACCATATAGCCTTGGCTACTGAAGTATACTCCCATGCAGGCCACATAACACTACCTAATGATAGAATAAACCTTCATTTCCAAATCCATATTGCTGTTCCCATGCCTGTGCGAAGGATATTGCATCATCCCCTGGCAGACTGGCACTTCTGGCTAGTCCGAGGAAGATTCCTTGGCCAACTGCCTCTGAAGTAAAGCTGGGCTTTACAGAAAGGATCTTGCATCCTACTGCTAGCTTGAAGACACATCTGGCCAATCTGATGAAAGCTCCTTGGCCCTCTGCTTTTTGAGGCAGAGGTACCCTTTAAACAAACTTAGCTGTTTAATTAGCTTAGTACCTCAGCGTTAGTGACTAGAGATCAACCCAGTCAGTTTGAACAAGTTGCCTCTTTTCCTTTGGGAAGTGGTGCTGGTATTAAGGGCTGAAGAGTTTTACCATCCATACTGCCACCGCACTCTTTTTTTTTGTTTTTTGTTTTTTAGGATAGTATACCTACCTGACCCTCATCTTAGTGATCATGGCCGGTCTCTGGGTAAGCTTGTGGCTCAGGATATGAGCTGCAGGTTTGTAGTCATAATAAATACTGTATTTATTGGTGTATAACACGCACTTTTTCCTCCTAAAAATGGAGGGCAAAGCTGCAGTGCATGTTATACGTCGATATCTAAAAAAAAAAAAAAAAATCCCAGGGTCGCTGTCATAGGAAGTCCCGCCTCTTATGATATACAGCAGAGTGGCCGGGACGTGTGACATTTATCATAGGCGCCAGGACTTCAGATGACAGCGGCCGCTCGTCCTCCCTCCTCTTTGGCCCAGCCCGCCCCCGCTCTGTGTAATGGCGCTGGCGAGGCTGCAATAATGACACTGCGCTGGCGAGGCTGCAATAATGACACTGCGCTGGCGAGGCTGCAAAAATTACACTGCTCTGGCGAGGCTGCAAAAATGACATTGCGCTGGCGAGGCTACAATTATGACACTGCTCTGGCGAGGCTGCAATTATGACACTGCTCTGGCGAGGCTGCAATAATGACACTGCTCTGGCGAGGCTGCAATTATGACACTGCGCTGGCGAGGCTGCAATAATGACACTGCTCTGGCGAGGCTGCAAAAATGACATCGCTCTGACGAGGCTGCAATTATGACACTGCACTGCCGAGGCTGCAATTATGACGCTGCGCTGGCGAGGCTGCAATTATGACACTGCGCTGGCGAGGCTGCAAAAATTACACTGCTCTGGCAAGGCTGCAAAAATGACATTGCGCTGGCGAGGCTACAATTATGACACTGCGCTGGCGAGGCTGCAATTATGACACTGCTCTGGCGAGGCTGCAATAATGACACTGCTCTGGCGAGGCTGCAATTATGACACTGCGCTGGCGAGGCTGCAATAATGACACTGCTCTGGCGAGGCTGCAGAAATGACATCGCTCTGGCGAGGCTGCAATTATGACACTGCACTGCCGAGGCTGCAATTATGACGCTGCGCTGGCGAGGCTGCAATTATGACACTGTGCTGGCGAGGCTGCAATAACTGACACTGTGCTGGCGAGGCTGCAATTATGACACTGCTCTGGAGATGCTGCAATTATGACACTGTGCTGGCAAGGCTGCAATAACTGACACTGCGCTGGCGAGGCTGCAATTATGACACTGCTCTGGCGAGGCTGCAAAAATGATATCGCGCTGGCGAGGCTTCAATTATGACACTGCACTGCCGAGGCTGCAATTATGACACTGCTCTGGAGATGCTGCAATTATGACACTGTGCTGGCGAGGCTGCAATAACTGACACTGCGCTGGCGAGGCTGCAATTATGACACTGCGCTGGCGAGGCTGCAAAAATGATATCGCGCTGGCGAAGCTTCAATTATGACACTGCACTGCCGAGGCTGCAATTATGACACTGCGCTGGCGAGGCTGCAATAACTGACACTGCGCTGGCGAGGCTGCAATTATGACACTGCGCTGGAGAGGCTGCAATTATGACACTGTGCTGGCGAGGCTGCAATAACTGACACTGCGCTGGCGAGGCTGCATTCATGGGCACTGGTGAGGCTGCATTTGATTTAAAAAAAAAAAGTTCTGAGTTCAAAGCTGTTTATTTCATATTTAAACTTTTTTTCCTGAAATTTCCCTCGTAAAATTGAGATGCGTGTTATACGCCGGTGCGTGTTGTACGCCGATAAATACGGTATCTGGAAGTATTGGCAAGGACATTAGCATTAATACACTATCAGTGGCCATCCACACATCCATCTGCAGACATTGAAGCAGCAAATGGAACTATATGCTATTGTGAGCTAGGATTAACCCCTCAGAAGAAGCAATTACCGATAGATGTGTAATAGACAAAGTACTTAAGGCACTGTAAACTTAAAGAGTAACTCCACTTCCGTTGAGAAAAAAAAAAAATCACCTCTGGGTGATCTCTGTACATTGCAAGGATTATAACAAACTTTGTTGCAGATTTCTACCTTTTGTTATTCTGAAGAAATCCTATGTGCTCTTCTGTGCCTCTGTGCTCAGTGGGTCTAATGGGAGTGGTTTTATAATTATCTATCAGCTGTGCATCTGCAGGACACTAATGAGGATATCTGCTGGGCCTGCATCCCTTTAGACGTGTTCCTATTGGGAGTATCTCACCAAAAATTACATTTTTGTTGCAGGGGATGCCAGAAATCTGACTTGTATCTTAGTGCAGACTTCTGGGAAAATTGGTGAGCCAATCACACAAGCAGGAAATTATGTTTCTGGGGTGTGGTCAGTATACATTCTGTGTACAGAACACCTCCAGGTAGCCATATTGTATTGCATTTTCAGAAAATTACAGTGGCATAGTTGCCAACATTTGAAAGAAATTTCCAGGGACACTTTGCAGCACAGCTATCAATTACTTACTACCACACCCACTTTCCTGAAGCCTCGCCCACTCCACATAAATAATCTCTGCCTACTTATAATCAGATTATAGGGTCTACTCAATAAAGAGAGAATTACAGGAAATTAAAAAAGGGAGTTTTAAACTTGAGGCTAAAGTAGCAGAGTTGGAATAATTCTCCCATTCAGCTGCACTACTTCTGCCTAAAGTTTAAAATTCTCATCACAATTCCCTGCAGTTTTAGAGTGTCTAATGTGCTCAGGTGTGACCATACAAAAAATGTAATATGTAAATATAAAGTGCAAAGTGTAAATAAGTACATTGCCGGGACAAAGTAAATAACCCGGGACAGGCTCCTATTTGCCGGCACTGTCCCGGCAAAAACTGGACAGTTGGCAAGTATGGACGGCGCTCAATCCGGTGAGGTAATACAGAGAATAATAATAAATGTCAAACCACCAACAAAAAAAATCTAATATCATAAATCATTTGTAAATAATCATCAAACATAAAAAATAAATAAATAAAAATCCATTTAACATATACAGTATGTGCTAATTTACACACAGTGCAAACAGGATCAGCACAGAAAATAAACATATAAAAAAAAAAAAGAAAAAAAGGGTGAATAGCACTTTACAAATCTCCACAATAGGAGATAGTATCAAAGTTCAGTGTAGCTACCATGCTTCCCTTTCTGGTGCCGCAATTTTACTTAGAATGTCAAACTCACCCGTTGAAGTCAATGGGACTGCAATGCAACCCTGCGGCAAACGTGGCTCTGATGGTTGCAGAGCGCGAGTTTAATGTAAAATCCCCACTGGGATAGAAAGAATTCCCTTGGAACTGCTTGTCAAACTTGCCCCACTGAGTTCAATGGGGCTGCACTGCAACTGCGTGAAATGCACGCACTTGCGACGTGGCAGTGCAGCATTATAGGGTTGAATCATGATGTGATATAACGCTGCTTAACCTCCTGTTAAATGCCCACTGAAAAGTGATCAAAACATGGATCTCTCCTCAAAGGGCACCGCACTCCCCCACAAGTGTAAAAGAGCCCTAAGTGCTGGTTCACATTTGTGCGATGCGGGAACGCTGCGAATATACAGCCTGTTCCCGCATCGCATCCGCGCCCCTGGCAGTTCACACTGCCATATGCGATACGCTGAGGGTGTCAATTAAAAGTTAACGACACCCCCAGATCAGATCACATATCGCAGTGCGATCTGAAACTTCGCACAGAATCGGATCGCACTAGTGTGAACCACCATGCGATCCGATTCTGCTGCGGACCAAAAAAAGGGTCCTGTGCGTGTTTCAGTGCGATTGCGGTGCGAATTCACCCATACAAACTGTATGGCTGATTTTGCACCGTATAGAGATCGCGTGTAATTTTAGGAGCAGTGCGCTCTGAATTACATGCGATCTCTGTGATCGCACACATGTGAACCGGCACTTAGTGTTGAAAAAAAGTGAAAGTGCTCCATATTTATCACTATATACAGTACCTTCAAAAAGTATTCATACCCCTTGACATTTTCCACATGTTGTCATGTTACAGCCAAAAACATAAATGTTTTTTATTGGGATTTTATTTGATAGACCGACACAAAGTGCCACATAATTGTGAAGTGGAAGGAAAATGATAAATGGTTTTCAAAATTTTTTACAAATAAATGTGTGAAAAGTGTGGCTGCATTTGTATTCACCCAGCCCCCCCCCCCCCCCCCGAGTCAATACTTTGTAGAACCGCCTTTCCCTGCAATTACAGCTGCAAGTCTTTTTGTGGATGTCTCTACCAGCTTTGCACATCTAGAGAGTAACATTTTTACCCATTCTTCTTTGCAAAATAGCTCAAGCTCTGTCAGATTGGATGGAGAGCGTCTGTGAACAGCAATTTTCAAGGTTTGCCACAGATTCTCAATTGGATTTAGGTCTGGACTTTGACTGGGCCATTCTAACACATGAATATGCTTTGATCTAAACCATTCCATTGTAGCTCCGTTGTCCTGCTGGAAGGTGAACCTCCGCCCAAGTCTCAAGTCTTTTGCAGACCCTAACGGGTTTTCTTCTAAGATTATAAAGTGCAAGTGATGTTGGTATGTCGGCGCTACCACAATGTGCAAAAAATGCCTGTGCTGTGCAAACAGTGACAAGTGACTAACAAAAACAAAAATCTCATAAAACCTTAAAAGATCATAAAAGTGCACTGTGCATTTATGTCATACTCATGTGGACCTGTAGGGGGCCAAGGTGCCACAACATAAAGTGCTGAGAAACAAACGGGTTTGTTGTAGGTTCTACTACTTGAAATAGTGGCAGTGAATTTGTGGGAAAAGGAGTGCTCACAGGATATACCGTGCTAGTATATATGGTGCCGTTACCCGTGGCCCCACAAGGTAAAAGCACTTACCGCATAGGCAGTGTAGGGTTAAAGGCTGCACGTAAATCCTGAGTCCCACTCAAAAAGTCACCATAGGCACTGCAAATATAAAGTAGCTTCCATTGCGTAGTATAGTTAGGAATAAAAGATGAAAGCCATATCCACTCACAGTTGAGGAAGTTCACCGTCAGCGTGCAGGGTCCGACAAGCCTGAGCATTTCCGCGTTCCACAGCCCGGAACCACTTTTTGTCAGGTATAGCAGAAAAAAACGGTTCAAGGTGCGGCATCTCCCGGGGGGGGGGGGGGGGTTGTCTCACCCTCATCTCTCCAACATCACTTGCTCTTTATATTCACACACTACTTCAGAGGTAGGTTGGCGGCAGCTTAAACCACATTTTTTCACACTAACATTATACACTCCATAGCGCTGGTAATCTCACACCCCCCATTTTCTTCTAAGATTGCCCTGTATTTGGCTCCATCCATCTTCCCATCAACTCTGACCAGCTTCCCTGTCCCTGCTGAAGAAAATCATCCCCACAACAAGATGCTGCCAGAACCATGTTTCATGGTGTTAGTTTTGCGCAGGCCCAGACTGGGACAAAAAATAGGCCCGGGCATTTCGGACTGAGCAGCCTGCGAGGGGGGGTTGTGGCGGGGCGTGGCATTCGTTGGGATGGTTGATGACAGGATTTAATGTTCCAGGATGTGTGGATTCGATTATAGTACCTTTTTTAGTTTAATCTGACAGACTGGGTCCAATTTAGATCAGAGCTGCCATATGATGCTGTTTTTTTGTCTTACTTTAAATCCTGTTTTGATGGTTGAGTCCTAAAAATATTATGAAGCAGCACAAGATGAGGGTTACTCTAATCAAGGGGTAGACAACCTTTTTGGGCACAGTGTGCCGAAAAATGTTTTCAAAGAAATTGGGAGTGCCAGATCCATAAAAAAACAACTGTCAACTTCATATAAAGTAACTGCTCTAAACCGCTTGAATAATAGTAAGAAATCAAGTGAGCTTTGCACCTTCACAAATCAGATCACCCCAATTCCTGCACCTTCACACATCAGATCAGCCCCAATTCCTGAAACTTCACACCTCAGATCACCCCAATTCCTGCACCTTCACACCTCAGATCACCCCAATTCCTGCACCTTCCAACCTCAGATCACCCCAATTCCTGCACCTTCACACCTCAGATCACCCCAATTCCTGCACCTTCCAACCTCAGATCACCCCAATTCCTGCACCTTCACACCTCAGATCACCCCAATTCCTGCACCTTCACACCTCAGATCAGCCCAATTCCTGCACCTTCACAAATCAGATCACCCCAATTCCTGCACCTTCACACATCAGATCAGCCCCAATTCCTGCACCTTCACACCTCAGATCACCCCAATTCCTGCATCTTCACACCTCAGATCACCCCAATTCCTGCACTATCACACCTCAGATCAGTCCAATTCCTGAACTATCACACCTCAGATCATCCCAATTCCTGTACTATCACACCTCAGATCACCCCAATTCCTGCACCTTCACACATCAGATCAGTCCCAATTCCTGCACTATCACACCTCAGATCACCCCAATTCCTGCACTATTACACCTCAGATCAGTCCTAATTCATGCACTATCACACCTCAGATCACCTGGCAGGCTGGCACTGGCAGCAAATATTTTATTCAAATCAGGATTTCTTCTGCAAATAGGCTGGCACTGGCAGGCATAGTACTAGACTAGTACTATGCCTGGCTGCCAGTGCCAGGCCAGCCTATTTGCAAAAGAAATCCTGATTTGAATTAAATTGTTGCTGCCAGTGCCAGCCTATTTGCAGAAGAAATCCTGATTTCTTTGAATAAAATTGTTGCTGCCAGTGCCAGCCCAGCCTATCTGCAAAAGAAGTCACTCCTCTCTCCAGTCCTCCACTTACCTTGGGTGTGCTGTGCTGTGCGGTGCGGCTGCAGAGTGTTCCCGCTGGACATAGTACAGGAGATGGTCAGAGACTGCAAACATGATACGAGAGATGGTCAGAGACTACAGACCTGATACAAGAGATGGTCAGAGACTACAGACATGATACAGACGATAGTCAGAGACTGAGGACATGATACAGGAGATGGTCAGAGACTGCAGACATGATACAGGAGATGGTCAGAGACTGAACACATGATACAGGAGATGGTCAGAGACTGAGGACATGATACAGGCAGAGATGTATAGTAACGAAGTAGAACTACTTAAGTACTGTACTTAAGTACCGAAATGCGGTATCTGTACTTTCCTAGAGTAGAATTTTTTTCTCCTACTTCTACTTTTACTTCACTACATTTTTTCGATGATTTCGATACTTCTACTCAAGTATTTTTTTTTTGTGCTGCATAGTTACTCGTTACTTTTAAAAAAATTACCACTGCCAGAACAGTAGATGGCAGGTTGCATAAAGCTCAAAAAAATGTGTATAATGTCATTTGTAAATCAGCGCATACGAAAATAAAGGCTGTGTATAATAAAAGCTGCTATACCAAATCTTTCCAATAAAAAGAAAATATGAAACAAAAAAATAAATGGTGCTACAGCGCTTAAAGTGCATCAAGAAACTACTAACAAACACTGGTTAATCATTTGAATAAATCATTTGAAATAATAAAAACAATATGATGTTCATACTTTTGACTTCTTTCTTTAATAACTACATAACACAGTACTTGTACTTCTACTTTCAGTACTTGAGTAGAAATTTTTTTTCAAAACTACTGGTACTTTTTACTTTTAGTACTTAAGTAGCAAATTTTTTGAAAAAACTACTTGCAATACTTAAGTAAAAAAAATGTTGAATACTTTAGTACTTCTACTTAAGTAACTTTTTCTGCGAGCACTTCCACTTCTACTCAAGTAATTTTTTGATCGAGCACTTGTACTTTTACTCAAGTAGAAATTTCGAGTACTTTATACAAGTCTGGATACAGGAGATGGTTAGAGACTGAGGACATGATACTGGAGATGGTCAGAGACTGAGGACATGATACAAGAGATGGTCAGATACTACAGACGTGATACAAGTGTTAGATATAACCTTTTGGGCCTAAACAAAGTACAGGCAGACAGTCTGTTGTTTCACTGAACGCTGCTTTTCTTTCGGAGCAGGAACTATTCTTTTTATTACTCTCTTGAGGCATAGACAAAACATGAACTCACAAATGTAACACTGCCATCTAGTGGTCATACAATGTAATAGGCACACAGCAATGACATACAGTGGTTGTTGCTGATTAAATACAAACCTTGTATGCTAACACCCCCACTCAACAACTACTATCTATGTCAATCCCATTTCTGATCTAAGATCCACAAATCTGGTTCTAGCTAGTGGCTTTGTCAAAGCATCAGCAGTCATTTTTTCCGACTCACAATACACAAGTACAATCACTTTCTGATCAACTAAGTCATGAATGTAATGATGTCTGACATCGATGTGCTTGGTTCTTCCATTAATTTTCTCACTTGTTGCAAGCTTAATGCAAGCCTGATTATCCTCAAATAAGACGGTAGGTTCTGATGTTGCTTCTCCAAGATCTTTGAGTAATTGCTGTAACCACACAACTTCTTGACTGGCATAAGCTGCAGATTTGTATTCAGCTTCTGTAGAGGACATCTGTTTCTTGCTGGACCATGATATAGGACTGTCTCCCAATTTTAATAAGTAACCACTTGTGGATTTGCGTGTGCTGTGATCACCTGCCCAATCGGAGTCCACATATCCCACGAGGTTTAAACCACCACTTGCTGATAGTTTCAAATTTAAGTCTTTTGTCTGTTTCAGATATCTCATAACTCTTTTGATCGCATTCCAGTCTCTTTGACGTGGTTTATCAACTCGCCTGCAAAGAAGAGACATGCTGGCTGCAATGTCTGGACGTGTAGTGGTTGCAATGTAGAGAAGTGCCCCCACTGCTTGTCTGTATTGTTCATTGGATGTGAGAAGATCATCTTCTCCTTCTAACTTTGGATAGACTGTATCCATAGGTGTGCTTGCTCCTTTCGCCTCTGTCATGTTGAATTGCTGAAGAATAGATTCAATTTTTGCACTCTGATTCAACAGGAAACTTCCATCTTTCTCACGCTGGATGTCAATTCCAAGATAATATGTCACTTCACCTAGGTCTTTAGTTTCAAAATGCTTGTTGAGTACTCCTGTTAACTTTGCAATTTTATTGTCGTTTTTGTGAGCAATGATCAGGTCATCTACATAAATTAGCAGATACATCCACTCAGTGTCTACTTGTTTAGCATATAGGCACGGATCAGCTTTGCTTCTTGTAAATCCTTCATTTAGTAGAACTTGATTAATCTTCAGGTTCCATGCTCGAGCTGATTGTTTAAGGCCATAAAGAGATTTATTCAACTTGCAGACAAGATGCTCTTGTCCCTTTTTCAAATATCCTTCTGGCTGTGACATGTAAATTTCTTCTTCAATATCACCATTAAGAAAAGATGTCTTAATATCGTGATGTTTCACAATCATTGTACGCATGGCAGCCACTGTCATTAGTGTTCTGAAAGTACTTTGTTTAGCAACTGGAGCAAAAGTAGCATCATAGTCCTCACCGAACTTCTGTGAGTAACCTTTAGCAACCAGCCTTGCCTTGTACCGACAGACTTTCCCTTCAGAGTTACATTTGGTTTTAAAAACCCATTTGCATCCTATGGCATGTTTACCTTGAGGTAGCTCTGAAAGTGTCCATGTCTGGAGATCTTTGAGTGATGTCATTTCTTCATCAGCGGCTTTATACCATACTTGTTTCTCATGCATTGGCAGTTTCTGCATCTCTTTCCATGAACCTGGTTCAGTTTGAACAGCTCTGCGAGCTATGTAAGATAAACGTTCAGCTGGAACACCTTTATTGATTCTGGTTGATTTTCTGACTGAAGGTATTTCTGGTTCAGTTTCAGGTTTTGATTCTTCTGCAGTTATTTCTATTTCTGTATCACTTTCCTTATTTTCTTGAGTGACTGATGTTGATTCTTTCTCAGTTTGAAAAGTTTGAGTCTGTTGTTCAAACTTTGAGCACACAGAACTTTCATCAATAATCACACTTCTGCTGACTGTTACTTTGTTTGTGTCTTGATGTAAAATCCTGTATCCTTTTTGAGATTCACTGTACCCCACAAGCACACCTTCTTTTGCACATGCATCCCATTTTGTACGTTTTTCTTTTGGAATGTGTACATAGGCTTTACTTCCAAAAATTCTGATGTGTCTTAAATCTGGTTTCCTTTTGTTCCACAGTTCATATGGAGTTTTTGTTGTTGCTTTTCCCGGCAAACGATTTTGAAGATAACATGCAGTTGTGATAGCTTCTCCCCAGTATGTAGTTGGCATATCGGCATCAAATAGCATGCTCCTCCCTCTTTCACACAGTGTGCGGTTCATTCTCTCTGCAACTCCATTTTGCTCTGGGTTATATGGAACTGTTGTCTGGAACATAATTCCATGCTTCCTGAGAATGGCTTGTGTTTTACCACTTGTATATTCTGAGCCATTATCTGTTCGTAGTACTCTGGGCATTCCGCCAAAAATATTATTTACTTGAGCGAGATACTCTTCTAATTTCTCTGGCACTTCATCTTTATTGTGAAGTAGAAATACTGTGGTATACCTGGAGTAATCATCAATGAAGGTCAGGAAGTATTTTTTCTTTCCTGGAGTCATAGTTTTCATTGGACCACAAAGATCTGAATGTATTAAGTCCAGAGGTTTTTGGGATTTGCTGTTGGTCTGCTTGGGAAAAGGTGTCCTTGCCATTTTTCCTTTAATACAGCTGGTACAAATCATTATGTGATCACATGGATTAATCTTAATACCACTTGCATAGTTATTCTCAACTATTTTCTTTATTGTATCAGAATTTCTGTGCCCCAATCATCTGTGCCAAGTGCGGATGCAGTTTGAATGTTTATCCTCTTTGGCTATTTTAACCATTTCACTGCAGTTCAGCTGATACAGTTCATCTATGATTTTAGCCTTTGCAAGCAAGCAATCCCCTTTTGTTATGATACGTTATGATACAACTGTCACCCTGAAATGTGACTACATTGCCTTGGTTAGTGAGTTTCTTTACTGACAAAAGGTTGCTTTCAAGATCTGGCACATACACAACATTCCTCATATGGATCTTTTTAGTGATATCTGGAGAGATAGGACAGTATAGAAGGCCATCACCTATTCCCACTGATTTCATAAATTGTCCATTATCTGTAGTTATCCCTTCTGTTTTGCTTTCATCAAGCTGAGTAAAGAAACTTCGGTCATTTGTCATGTGACTTGTAGCACCTGAGTCCACACACCATGCTTGCACAGAGGTGACACCATTTTTGGATCCGAATGCATACTCCTTTGTTTCTATGACATTCTTAGCTTGTTGCAATGCACTTTGTTTTTGCATTCTAGCTTTCCAGATTCTACAAACTGTTTTTAGGTGTCCTGGTTTCTTGCACACAAAGCATTCCCGCTTTTCTAGCTGCACGTTACTGTGTTTATTTTTGAATTTTGTCTTTAAAGCTGTCTCTGAACACACACTCACATTACTCATGCTTTCAGTTTTGCGCTTGTATTCATCCACAAGCTTGCCTTTAACATATTCCAGTGTCAGATCATCATCTGGACGTGCATCTAGTGCTGTGACAAGTGTCTCATAACTTTCAGGAAGTCCACTTAATAACAGCGCTGCAACATGGAAATCTTTTATCTCTTCTCCAATCCCTCTCAGTCTCTCCACCATCTCTAAGGTCTGTCTTATATAGTCCTGCATGTCCTGGTCTTTCTGTAGCTTAGTTTGATAGAGCTTTCTGATTAAATACAGTTTATTGCTGAGATTAACTCTTTCATGTGCTTTCTGTAACTCTTCCCACATGTCTTTAGCAGTCTGACAGTTACATATATGTGTGATTCGATCATCATCTATGCACAGGGAGATTGTGCTCTGTGCTTTCTGATCTCTGTCTAACCACTGCTCTGTGGGCTGTGCAGGTCTTGATTCATTTATACATTTCCACGTACCTTCTCTTATAAGCAGCATTTTCATCTTGAATTTCCAAGATTGGTAGTTCTGATTTGTCAGATTTGCAATGGAGAAATTTGCTGAGGGGATGGCAGCAGCCATTTCTGCTGTTTGTCTTTCTGTTGCTGTCTCCTGTACTCACTTGCTTTAGCTCACTGTATCTGGCTATATCCAGGGGTAATCTGTATTATATCCTGGGCTTCTGTAACATGTCCTGGGCCCATAACCTGTTAGATATAACCTTTTGGGGCTAAACAAAGTACAGGCAGACAGTCTGTTGTTTCACTGAACGCTGCTTTTCTTTCGGAGCAGGTGTTCCGTGAGAATTACCTACCCTGTGAGAATTACCTACCCCTCGTCACTTCCGGCTAGAAGCATCTGAGCAGCGCAGTAGTGCGCATGCTCAGAGCCCCGGATACCTAATGGCAGAACAGAGGAGCTTACTAGTGCGCATGTGCACTAGTATAAAACGATCACGGTGTACCGTGAAAAAAACCTACCGACGCGGCGCTTACCTAAAACAGCTGTGCTGACATACGAGTCATCCCCGCTCCTGTCCCAGTCACTTCCCTGCTTTCGGCAAGTAAATATAAAAGCGGCTTTCGGCTCCGTGATTTATGTTTTCATACAGCCGCCGCCGCTTTTATATTTACTATCCGAGAGCAGGGAAGTGACCGGGACAGGAGCGGAGATCACTCGTATTTCAGCACAGCTGTTTTAATGTACCCGCTGCATTACATACAGTGCGGAGTACCGGAAGTGACGAGGGGTAGGTTTTTCTCACGGGTAGGTAATTCTCACGGAACACAGGAACTATTCTTTTTATTACTCTCTTGAAGCATAGACAAAACATGAACTCACAAATGTAACACTGCCATCTAGTGGTCATACAATGTAATAGGCACACAGCAATGACATACAGTGGTTGTTGCTGATTAAATACAAACCTTGTATGCTAACAACAAGAGATGGTCAGAGACGATACAAAAGATGGTCAGGGACTGCAGACGTGATACAAGAGATGGTCAGAGACTGCAGACGTGATACAAGAGATGGTCAGAGACTGCAGACATGATACAAGAGATGGTCAGAGACTGCAGACATGATACAAGAGATGGTCAGAGACTACAGACATGATACAGACGATAGTCAGAGACTGAGGACATGATACAGGAGATGGTCAGAGACTGAGGACATGATACAGGAGATGGTCAGAGACTGATGACATGATACCGGAGATGGTCAGAGACTGAGGACATGATACAGGAGATGGTCAGAGACTGAGGACATGATAAAAGAGATGGTCAGAGACTACAGACGTGATACAAGATGATACAAGAGATGGTCAGAGACGATACAAGAGATGGTCAGAGACTGCAGACGTGATACAAGAGATGGTCAGAGACTGCAGACGTGATACAAGAGATGGTCAGAGACTGCAGACATGATACAAGAGATGGTCAGAGACTGCAGACATGATATAAGAGATGGTCAGAGACTGCAGACATTATACAAGAGATGGTTAGAGACTGCAGACGTGATACAAGAGATGGTCAGAGTCTGCAGACATAGTACAGGATATTGGCAGAGACTGCAGACATGATACAGGAGATGGTTAGAGTCTGCAGACATAGTACAGAAGATGGTCAAGAGACTGCAGACATTATAGAAGATAGAAGGACACTAGGGGGACCGCAGAGCACAGGGAAAGCAGACAGCACTGGAGTAGCTGAAGGGCAAGGGGGGGGGACTGGAGATAATTAAGGGGGGGGGGGTTTGGAAAGCCTTGCAGGGGGGTTGGAAGGCACAGGGTGTGGATAGCACCGAGAGGGGGGGGGGCGGGCAGGGAAAACCAGGGGGATTGAGAGCATGGGGGGGAAACTGGAGAGCACTGGGGGGGACTGGAAATCACTTAGGGGGGAGCCAGGGAGCACAGGGGGGTGGAGAGCACTGGGGGAGCCAGAGAGCATAGGGGGAGATGAAAAGCACTGTGGGGACTTGAAGAGCACAAGGGGGGGCTAAGGAGCACAGGGGGGGCTAAAGAGCACTGGGGGGGTGGGTTAAGAGCACTGGGGGGCTAAGATCACTGGGGGGTAAGATCACTGGGGGGGGGTTAGGAGCACTGGGGGAGGGGGGCTTAGATCACTGTGGGGGCTAAGATCACTGGGGGGCAGTAAAAGAAGTTGTATAGGAGGGGGATGGGACAGCTGCATATAGAGAAATTGATATTTCCATATTTCTCCTGCAGCCGCAGAATGCCTGCAGAGAGGAGAATCAGGCATCCATCCAGCGGCAGCAGGAAGAATAGGTAAACATCAAAAATCCTCTATGCAGGCTGCAGCCGCCCCATCCATCCTCCTCCTATTCAGCAGTCACACACGGCCGGGGCTGCACAGCACTGTCTGCAGGCACTTACCTTCTCTTCTCTTCTCTCCCTGCCGCCCCCCACGAGCAGCCCAGAGTCGGACTGAAGGAGCTGCCATCTGCAGGCTGCAGCTGCTTGAGAAGTTGAGAGAGAAGTCGCCCGATGCTGGCAGGGCTGGGCTAACCATGCCGGGCAGGACACCGGCGGCCGGCGGGAAGTAAAGTAACACACACTGTTGAGACTACTTGACTTCCGTCTCCGTCTCCGCGGCAGAAGGCTGATTGGCCGTGGAGCCGGTGTAGCTGGCAACTGGCAAGTACATCGGCCGGTGGCCGCAGTGAGGGAACTTACTTCTACCGTGGATGACTCGCGGTGCCGCGGCCCACCGGGAAAATGCCCGGTCTGCCCTATGGCCAGTCCGGGCCTGGTTTTGCACCACACATAACGTTTTGTTTTTAGGCCAAAAAATTATATTTTGTTCTCATCTGAGCAGAGCACCTTCTTTCACATGTTTGCTGTGTCCCCCCACATGACTTCTCACAAACTGCAAACGGGACTTCTTATTGCTTTCTTTCAACAATGGCTTTCTTCTTGCCACTCTTCCATAAAGGGCAGATTTGTGGAGCGCACGACAAATAGTTGTCCTATGGACAGATTCTCCCACCGGAGCTGTGGATCTCTGCAGCTCCTCCAGAGTTACCATGGGACTCTTGGCTGCTTCTCTGATGAATGCTCTCCTTGCCTGGACTGTCAGTTTAGGTGGACGGCCATGTCCTGGTAGGTTTGCAATTGTGCCATACTCTTTCTATTTTTGGATGATGGATTGAACAGTGCTCCGTGAGATGTTCAAAGCTTGGGATATTTTTTTTATAACCTAACCCTTCTTCTAAACTTCTCCACAACTTTATCCCTGACCTGTCTGGTGTGTTCCTTTATGATGCTGTTTGTTAACTAAGGTTCTCTAAGGGTTCTCTAAGCTGTATTTATAGTGAGATTAAATTACACACAGGTGGACACTATTTACTAATTAGGTGACTTCTGAAGGCAATTGGTTACATTAGATTTTAGTTATGGGTATCAGAGTAAAGGGGACTAAATACATATGCATGCCACACTTTTCAGATATTTATTTGTAAAACAATTTGAAAACCATTTATCATTTTCCTTCCACTTCGCAATTATGTGCCACCTTGTGTTAGTCTATCACATAGGTCTTCAAACTATGGCCCTTCAGTTGTTCAGGAACTACAATTCCCATCATGCCTAGTCATGTTTGTGAATGTCAGAATTTTACAATGCCTCATGGGATGTGTAGTTCCGCAATAGCTGGAGGGCCGTAGTTTGAGGATCCCTGATAACTCACATAAAATCCCCAAAAAAATACATTTATATATTTTTTTTTTTATCAATATTTTTATTGGGTTTTCAGAAACATACAAAGTCAAAATATATGCGATATCACAATAGCAACATTTTAAACTAGAAATAAGAAAGAAGGAGAAAGGGGAAGGGAAGGAAGATGGGTGTAAAGGGTGAGGGTGGGAGTAGTAGGGGGGGGAAATGATGGTCTCGCATGGTACAGGGGGAGAGCATCATCGTGAGAAGCAGATATAGAGAAGAACGTAAAGGCCCGTACACACGTAGCGATTGTCGGCCGTAAATATTCGGCCGCCGAACGATCGGCCGATTGTCGGCTTGTTAGTATGATGCTTTCGACAACCGACTGCGACTTTTCGGCCGAACAGAATCGGGTGTGCAGGCTATAAAATTTTTGTTGGCCGTCACCAGAACGGCCGATTGTTCGCCAGTCAGTACAGAATTCGGCCGACTAACAGCAGATGAGCAAGACTAGACATGCTCAGAGAAGAAAAAACACACGGAAATTTAACCATCACATGACATAACTTCTGCAGTCGGCTGTTGTTGGCCGACAAAATTCGTGTGCAGTCTTTAGCACTTTTCAACCGACAGGACAGCACCGGACAAAAGACGGCCGATCGTTCGGCCGACATTCGGTACGTGTGTACGGGGCTTAACTTCCAACAATTTCAACTGGTCACTACAAGTCAGGTATAAGGAGCAAAGACTTATAACATTGTGCAGCTATAACATCTTGACAAACCTAACATGGGCTGGTCTGCCTCTAACAGGTCATATGTTTTTAGATTTAGTTTTTAGCAGATCCTTGTGTGATCAACAAGTCTCTTGAAGTGGTAATATCCTGTGCAGAATTGGAAAGCGAAAGGCCTGGGGGGGGGCAGATTTTCAATTTGCCCAAAGTTTGAGCCACATCAGCCATCAAGTACCGGTCTGTATAGGTGAAGGGCTTCATGAGCTGTTGGATTTCCATGGCGGTAAGCTCATGCTCTATGAAGGAGCGCCATTTGCTGAAGAATTTCTTCGTAGAGGTGAAATGTTGTAAAATGGTGTCCATTTGTTCCTTATATAGCAAAGATTTAAACTCCAATTTGACCGCAGATAGGGAAGGTGGGAGAGGTTGGATCCAGGCTTTCAAAATGGCTCTCTTGGCTGCTAGAAAGTGTGTCCAAGTGGGTACTGTGACAGTTGGATTGGCATGAGAAAGAGGGTCTGGGGGAGGAGTTCCGAAGAGTATAAGGTAGTTTGTTGTTCGCAGATGGTCGTTTGTAACTGTATTTGCATAGAGAGTTACTTTGTCCCATACATTTTTGGTTTTAACATGGCAAAATGTGGGAAATTTCAAGGGGTATGAATACTTTTTCAAGGTACTGTATATATGTGCAACCTGACTGCATTACAGTAACAGATAATGAAGGCTCAAATTGACTTTTTGGGCTCGTTCACATCAGAAGCTGAGCTGAACGCACAGCTGTTGGTGTGTGCTGGGAGGAACAGTGCCGGTGTACCAATTCTGGCACATTACACTATTTACTTTTCATTTTTTTAGAACTTGATTAGTTATCATAGGAAATGTAAGGGTCTATTCACACCATCGCGACTTGTCAGGTGACTTGGTCGCCTGACAAGTCGCGGTGGGTCGCTCGCCATTGAATAGTACAGGACCCATTCTAATAGGAGCGACACAAGTCGCCCGACTTAGAAAAAGGGTCCTGTACTACTTTGGGGCAACCTGGAGGCGACTTGCATTGATTTCAATTATATGAAGTCCGTGCAAGCGTGCACCGCGACTTCACAGGTCGCCCCACAAAATCCTGTCGCGGCAGTGTGAATGGGCTGTAAAGGGAAACATTGTCCAATAAGAAAACTTGTGCTGATTCCCCCATCCGCACATTTGAGGGAGATAAGGGAATCCTCCCACATTGTTATAGTATTCTCACAGCTGGGAGCCTTCCCTGGGATCAGAGCATAATGATCACTGTTGCCGGCTATAACCTGTTTCGCTGATCATTCAAAATAAACTCGATTGGGTTGGTTGTACAACCAGGATGCCTATACCCAGATAGCATGGAAAACTTGCCACAAATGTGTGGCAGTGTTGAGTTGTAAGTCTGTTAACTTGTTGCATAGTTGCCAACATTTGAAAAAAAATTCCAGGGACACTTTGCAGCACAGCTATCAATTACTTACCACACCCACTTCCCTGAAGCCCCGCCCACTCCACATAATTAATCTCTGCCTACTTATCATCAGATTATAAGGTCTACTCAATAAGGAGAGAATTACAGGAAATTGAAAAGGGAATTTTAAACTTGAAGCCAAAGTAGCAGAGTTGGAATAATTCTCCCATTCAGCTGCACTACTTCTGCCTAAAGTTTAAAATTCTCATCCCAATTCCCTGCAATTCTAAAGTGTCAAATGTGCTCAGGTGTGACCATACAAAAAATGTAATATGTAAATATAAATAAAGTGCAAAGTGTAAATAAGTACATTTAGGCTCGGTTCACACTGGGGCGGCACGACTCTGTACTACTTCGGGGGCGACTTGTGCATTCCCATGCACCATGACTTCGGAGCTACTTGCATGAACTTCACATAATGGAAGTCTATGCAAGTCGCTCCAAGGTCGCCCTGAAGTAGTACAGGACCCTTTTTCTAAGTCGGAGCGACTTGTGTCTCTCCTATTAGAACGGGTCCTGTAGCGGTCAATGGACCGCGAGGAGGCGCGACTTGTCAGGCTGACAAGTCGCCTGACAAGTCGCGCTAGTGTGAATCGAGTCTAAGTAAGTGAAAAGTGTAAATAAGTACATTGCCGGGACAATGTAAATTACCCGGGACAGGCTCCTATTTGCCGGGACTGTCCCGGCAAAAACGGGACAGTTGGCAAGTATGCTGTTGCACATTTTCACTGGCAAGTTGTACACTTGTAGAGCACTTGAAGTGCAAGTTCTAGTTGAAACTTTATCAATTTGTAGCAAATTTGCATGGCAAGTCTTTAGCAGGAGCAAAGGTGCAGTGGGGAGTCTACAGCAAGAGCTTTGCAAGTCTACAGCAGGAAAATTCATACGGCATAGCCCAAACACACTCAATCCTATTGAGGAACAATCCTTCTTTGAAATTCATCACCTCCCTCATCAACAACAACCTTCCCCACCGAAACAACAGATGGGTCCCAATCCGTAATCGGGCACAGCTGGTTCCCATAGGGGGTGCCCAATTCAGAGACAGACTCCAAATCCCCGTAATAGCCATCAACTACAATAATGAATTCTTTATCGGAGGAAAATGGAATTTAAGAACCCCCCTCCACCCTTTATACCCTAAAATCTTACCACACCCCTTTAGACAAAGGAGTATAACCACCTGAACCCCAAAACCGTTGAATACAAAATAATACAACTGTTCAGAGGCAAGACACTATCCCTATCAGTATAATTGTCTCTTGTACAACCGTTCCTATGATATCTTGTTATAAACTGCACATTTGTTTTACAATTTGTTTTAAAACCTGTTGTACTCACTTCTAATGTTTGTTCTTGATGTTTATACTCTCTTTGCTAAAACCCAATAAAATGTATCAAAAGAAAATTCAGCCACAGTGCCCCCTGTGGTGGGATGACTCTTGCACAACATAACTGAACCAGAACTTGCAGCAGACTTGCAGAATGTTTGCAAAGAAAGTTGATCTGGAGTCATGCAATGCGGACTTGCTGCAATTGTGTAACAAACTTGTGAAGCCTGGCAAGTCTAGCAATAGCTTAGCAAGTCATTTTCAAATTTGCAGCACAATTGCTTGCTATCGGGGTACATGGATCAAAATTTGACCAGTTCCTGCTGAATTTCGATCCGTGTACTTATAGCCAGCTTAACATCATCCATCGTCCACAACGTAATTACATCCCACAGTGTTCCCTACCCCCATCTACAAAAGACATTTCTTAGACGATTACACTTAGCTGCTTGGAACTAATTTGTAAGCCTTGGTGCAGGTGCTGCTGTAGCAACCAAGACAAAAAGATAATACTAAATGCACATTACCTGATTTAAACAAGTTTAACTGTGATTTTTATCCTGACTGTAGCTATCTTTTATGGTCCCTGGAAATGACAAATTCCTGTAGGCTCAGCTGAGGAAACTAAATCATTGAAGGGAGATTATTGAGATTATTATCTTTTCAATGAACAGCTGAAAATTACAAATGCAGTTGTTACGGCAGTATTAGAAAGCTTCCCTTAACACTGCATCTTTTTAATTAGCTATCGTTGCATTTTCTTTTTTTTTTTTACAATTGGTATTTCTATTCAGTGACATTAGCTCTCCCAACTCGCTGGCAGGCAAAAGCAATTGTATTCTATATATATATACCGTATTTTCCGGCGTATAAGACGACCCCCCTATTACATGATATACCGGTAATACTTATACTTAGGTTACCTTGGAGATATTATACTCGGCGTATAAGACGACCCCCCATTTTTGGGGGATTTTTTGGAGGTTCAAAAGTAGTCTTATACGCCAGAAAATACAGTGTATATATATATATATATATATATACACACACACATACATATATATATACAGTATATCACAAAAGTGAGTACACCCCTCACATTTTTGTAAATATTTTATTATATCTTTTCATGTGACAACACTGAAGAAATGACACTTTGCTACAATGTAAAGTAGTGAGTGTACAGCTTGTATAAGGCTCGGTTCACACTACGTCGCTCCGACTTAGGGGGGCGACCTGTGAAGTCGCGTGCAGCGCGACTTCGGCGCGACTTGCACAGACTTCATAAAATGAATGTCTATGCAAGTCGCTCCAGGTCGCCCCGAAGTAGTACAGGACCCTTTTTCTAAGTCGGAGCGACTTGTGTCGCTCCTATTAGAACGGCTCCTGTACTACTCAATGGACCGCGACGGTGCGCGACTTGCCAGGCTGACCAAGTCGCCTGATAAGTCGTATTAGTGTGAACTGGCACTAACAGTGTCAATTTGCTGTCCCCTCTAAATAACTCAACACAGCCATTAATGTCTAAACCACTGGTAACAAAAGTGAGTACACCCCTAAGTAAAAATGTCCAAATTGGGCCCAATTAGCCATTTTTCCTCCCCGGTGTCATGTGGCTC
This sequence comes from Pelophylax lessonae, assembly GCF_965119305.1. NCBI lineage: Eukaryota > Metazoa > Chordata > Amphibia > Anura > Ranidae > Pelophylax > Pelophylax lessonae. The sequence continues at coordinate 30,738,676 of NC_138771.1, read as the reverse complement.
GTTAGTGTTACAAGGTCTCAGGTGTGAATGGGGAGCCAGTGTGTTAAATTTGGTGTTATAGCTCTCACTCTCTCATACTGGTCACTCGAAGTTTAACATGGCACCTCATGGCAAAGAACTCTCTGATGAGGATCTGAAAAAAAGAATTGTTGCTCTACATAAAGATAGCCTAGGCCCTAGGCTATAAGAAGATTGCTGAGACCCTGAAACTGAGCTGCAGCACAGGTAATCAAATACCACCAAAAGAAAGCTCTATTTGTAGAAAAAAAGGACATCAATTTTATTTGGGTACAGCGTCGCACAACCACGCTATTGTCATGTAAAGTAATGCAGTGCCGAATCGCAAAAAATGACCTGGGGGGAAAACCTTCCAGTTGTAACGTTCATGCGTTTTTGTTAGTGGGTGGATTTACAGCTGCAGAATTATTACACTCAGTAGCCTTGTAGAGAATCTGTTGAACAAACATATCCAACTCTCAGGACTTCATCACCGTGTACAGCCTGTTATATACCATATATATATTAATAGATGTTTAATGGAGGGATAGAATATATGAGAATGTATAGATGAGAGACAGGCTATTGTATGGTGAGCACTAGAAGTAGTATTAGGAGAGTTGCAGGTGATGGTAAAGCAGATAGGTTCTGATGTCAAGTATAGTGCAGATGGTAAGAGGACACAGATGGAGTATACTTAGACAGAGTAACCTAGTGCAAGGATAGTTGAAGGTAGTCCCAAGAGCTAACAGTCTATGCAGATGATAGTGAATAGATAGATACAGATAGTCTTGGTAATTGCAGTAGATGACAGTAGGAGATTGGTTAGTAAGAATCCCCTGTGGGGTACTTATCACTTAGATAGGTTAGTAGTAACAGTGTCCATTGGAGAGAGGTGATCCCGTAACGAGATACGGATCACCAGCGAGGTTTCCGGCTTCAGTTCCGCAAGGGAGAATGTCAGCAGCTCCGACTTCACAGGAGTAGGTGCGGTGAACATGTGGTTTGAACGAGCGATGAGTGAGAGCAAACCGGCGATTGAAATAGCCGCTCATAGCGGCGCTCGGCAATGATGTCATCCGGTCTTAAAGGTATATGCGTCCCTTGTTACACAAGATGGGACGCAATTAGCAGAGGAGAAATATGGAGACAAGGGTACCAGAGGTACCAGAACATTACAGTACCCCCCCCCCTTAAGGCCGGCTCCGGAAGGCCTCTAGAACTGGTTTTTCCGGATATTTCGAGTGGAAATTGCGAATCAGTCTAGGGGCATGTATATCGGAGGTATCCAGCCAGGTGTCATCTTGGGGCCCATAGTTCTTCCATCGTACAAGATACTGGAGTCTTCTTCTATTGAAACGGGAATCCAAAATTTCTTTTATCTCAAATTCTTCTCCACCTTCCACTTGTACAGGAGGTGGAGGTGAGATAGTAGGCCTTATTCCTTGGTTAGGAACATGGGGCTTCAGTAGAGACACATGGAAGACAGGATGTATCTTGAGGTCTACTGGCAATGTGAGTTGTACTGCAGCTTTTCCAATAAGCTTCTCTATTGGAAAAGGTCCCAGAAATAGAGGTCCAAGTTTTTTACTAGGGATTTTTAGTCTCAGATTTTTTGTAGAAAGCCAAACAAGATCCCCAATGGCATATTGGGGAGAGGGTTTCCTACGGAGGTCGTAGTACTTCTTTTGTTGGCTATGAGCATGGGATATGGTATTGTTGAGTAATCCCAGAGAATCCTTTATCTGGGCAAGATAATCAGATGCCACTGGATTACTTGATGGCAAGATACGTGGAGGAAGGAGTGTGGGATGAAACCCATAATTCAGGTAAAACGGACTTTGCTTAGTAGTGCTATGAGTCCCGTTGTTATAGGCGAATTCCGCCAGCGGGAGGAGATCTGCCCAATCATCCTGTAGATACGAAGTATAGCAACGCAGATACTGTTCAATGCACTGGTTAACTCTCTCTGTCTGTCCGTTGGTCTGAGGGTGGTAGGGAGAAGTAAGGTTACGCTCTATTCGCAGTATCTGACATAGAGCTAGCCAAAACTTTGAGATGAATTGTGAACCACGGTCAGACAGCAGTGTTTTTGGAATACCATGTAACTTAAAGACATGTTTCACAAGTAATTCCGCTGTTTGTTTGGATGAAGGTAGTTTTCGGATAGGAGTGAAATGTGCCATCTTGGTCAGATGGTCCACTGACACCAAGATGGTGTTGAATCCTTTGGAAGGTGGTAGTTCCACTATGAAGTCTAAGGATACCACTTCCCACGGAACCTGGGGTATCGGTAAACTACAAAGTAACCCCGATGGTTTCGTGTTGTCAATTTTAGACCTTGCACAGATATCACAAGATGAAACGAACTTTTTTACGGTTGTCTTCATGTCTGGCCACCAAAATTGCCTAGTGAGTAGATTGAGAGTTTTAGTCATACCCATATGTCCTGCCATAGGTACATCATGCGACAATTCTAAGATCTTGGTTCGCATAGTAGGGGGTATGTATAATTTATCGTTGTAGTAGAGGAAGCCTTCTGCGTCAGTAGTTAGTTGTGGTGGAGGTGAGTCCAATCCTATGCTGTGCAAAATCTCCTCCTTCAGGGAGCGAACGACTCCGATAATACGTTCAAGTGGTATTATAGGAACTGAGGGAACCTCAGTACAATCTTTCTCGGCTAGTCGTGAGAGTGCATCCGCTTTTTTATTTTTGTCTGCGGGCGTGTAAGTCACTAAAAAATTAAATCTCAGAAAGAATAACGACCACCGTACCTGCCGGTGGGAAAGAGTTCTATTAGTTTGAAGGTATTGAAGGTTTTTGTGATCAGTATATATCAGAATTGGCAATTGAGTGCCCTCAAGTAGATGTCGCCAATTCTCTAACGCCAGTTTTATGGCTAATAACTCCTTCTCACCTACTGGGTAGTTCACCTCGGGGCTACTTAATGACTTTGAGAAGAAAGCAACTGGGTGAAGAGGTGAGGTGTTTGTTGGTCGTTGTGAGAGAACTGCTCCTACTGCCATATTAGACGCATCTACCTCCAAGATGTATTGAAGGGATGGGTCTGGATGGCATAGTATGGGGGCAGTAGTAAAGCTTGATTTCAGCAGAGAGAATGCTCCATTTGCTTCTTTTGACCAATTAAATGGTTTCTTCGTGCTTGTAAGTTGTGTGAGAGGTTTCACAATCGCAGAGAAGTTCTTAATGAATTTCCTATAGTAGTTAGAGAATCCTAGGAACCTTTGTAATGCTTTGCGAGTGGTTGGCACAGGCCAATCCAGAATGCAGGATATTTTGCTCATGTCCATTTTGATTCCACTTTTAGATATAATATATCCTAGGAATAGTACTTCCTCTTTATGAAACAAACATTTCTTTGATTTAACATATAAGTTATGTGCAAGTAGTCTTGACAACACAAGTCTCACATGTTTTATGTGCTCAGGTAAGGAATGAGAATAGATAAGTATATCGTCCAAATATACTACCATGCAAACATCAAGCAAGTCTCGGAATATCTCATTTATAAACCGTTGGAAGACTGCGGGAGCATTACATAGCCCAAATGGCATTACAAGGTACTCAAACAGTCTGTATCTGGTTCTGAATGCCGTCTTCCATTCATCCCCTTTACGGATTCGAATTAAATTGTATGCCCCTTTTAGGTCCAATTTTGAAAAGAAAGAAGCCCCACGCACCTGTTCGATAAGTTCAGGAATAAGAGGTAAAGGATAACGATCCTTTATTGTGATGGCATTTAATTGTCTGAAATCAATGATAGGCCTAAGGCTAGAGTCCTTATTGCGGACGAAGAAGAGCCCAGCAGCAGTGGAGGAAGTAGAAGGTCGGATGAATCCTTTTGCCAAGTTCTCATCCAGATACTCCTTAAGATGAGAGAGTTCATCCTGTGAGAGAGGATAAACATGCCTGAAAGGCAACTTGCGATTAGGGAGTAAATCGATACAACAATCATAGTCCCTATGGGGAGGTAGCATTTGAGCGTTTTTCTCAAGGAAAACCTCCGATAAATCCTGATAACACTTGGGAATAATGTCATCCGGCAGTACAGACAGGATCCTATCATGTGTGGGGAGGTTACACGTCGTCTCACAATAGTGAGAAGAGAAGGCTAACGTTCTTGTTTTCCAATCGATGATTGGTTGATGTATGTGTAACCAGGGAAGTCCCAAAATGATTGGAAAATGTGGTGAAGTTAATACATCAAAGGTGGTGGTCTCCACATGAGACTCGTCAGCAGTTACAAGGAGTGCCTGTGTCTGACTGGTGATAGGACCAGAGGATAAAGGGGTACCGTTAATAAAACTAACGGAGACAGGTTTGGGTTTTGAAACAATAGGTATTTTATTAAGGGAGACAAAACAAATGTCAATGTAGTTTCCACAAGATCCGGTGCCAATCATAGCCTTGGTGGTGATCCTAGTTTGGTCCCACTGCAATGTTAATTGAACAAAAAGATAAGGATTAGAAAAGGAAGTTGTGAGTCCCCCTAGCAAGACATTTGGACACTCACCCTCTTTTCTGCGGACAATAGGACAGCCGTTTACCAAATGATTCGGGGATGCGCAGTACATGCAAAGATGTTCGGTTTTCCTCCTGGCACGTTCAGAAAGGGTCAGAGGTGGGCGTATCATTCCTACTTCCATAGGAGTAGGGTCAGCAGGCAACATAAGAGAAGGACTGGAAAATGGTGAGCCCATCTTCTCAGCCTTTCTTTCTCGTAGTCGTCTGTCAATATTGATACTGGTCTGTATCAGTCCCTCTAGAGTGCCAGGTAAATCCGCTCGGGCGAGCTCGTCTTTAACGGCCTCAGATAGGCCGAGTCTAAACTGCGTTCGCAAAGATGTGTCGTTCCACCCTGAATCAGGGGACCATCTTTTAAAATTCGCCACGAAATCTTCAACAGGTCTCCTTCCTTGTTTTAAGGCCCGTAATTGGGTATCAGCGGTACTCTGCTTGTTGGGGTCTTCATATAAACTAGCAAGTTGTGCTAGAAATAAAGGATAAGAATTAAGGAGTGGATCATCCTTTTCAAAGAGAGCATCTGCCCAGGCCCGGGGTTCACCCGTTAAATAGGAGATGATGGTACAAACCTTAATTTGGTCAGTGGTGTAGGTTAGAGGTTTTAACAAAAAAAACAATCGACATGCGTTTTTAAATTCACGGAATTTGCTCCGATCACCAGAAAACACTATAGGAGGGTTTATCTTAGGCTCACGGGGCTGAGCAGCAGGAGGCTGTGTGAGACGGCCAAGCTGCTGTCTCAAGGTCTGATTTTCATTTTGTACCTCTGTAAGCGCAAGGATCAATGCATCTACTTGCTGTTTTAATTGTAGTACATGAGTGGATAATTCTGCTGAATCCATATTTTTTTTAAAGGCTCATTCAATCTGTAACGTTCATGCGTTTTTGTTAGTGGATGGATTTACAGCTGCAGAATTATTACACTCAGTAGCCTTGTAGAGAATCTGTTGAACAAACATATCCAACTCTCAGGACTTCATCACCGTGTACAGCCTGTTATATACCATATATATATTAATAGATGTTTAATGGAGGGATAGAATATATGAGGATGTATAGATGAGAGACAGGCTATTGTATGGTGAGCACTAGAAGTAGTATTAGGAGGGTTGCAGGTGATGGTAAAGCAGATAGGTTCTGATGTCAAGTATAGTGCAGATGGTAAGAGGACACAGATGGAGTATACTTAGACAGAGTAACCTAGTGCAAGGATAGTTGAAGGTAGTCCCAAGAGCTAACAGTCTATGCAGATGATAGTGAATAGATACAGATAGTCTTGGTAATTGCAGTAGATGACAGTAGGAGATTGGTTACTAAGAATCCCCTGTGGGGTACTTATCACTTAGATAGGTTAGTAGTAACAGTGTCCATTGGAGAGAGGTGATCCCGTAACGAGATACGGATCACCAGCGAGGTTTCCGGCTTCAGTTCCGCAAGGGAGAATGTCAGCAGCTCCGACTTCACAGGAGTAGGTGCGGTGAACATGTGGTTTGAACGAGCGATGAGTGAGAGCAAACCGGCGATTGAAATAGCCGCTCATAGCGGCGCTCGGCAATGATGTCATCCGGTCTTAAAGGTATATGCGTCCCTTGTTACACAAGATGGGACGCAATTAGCAGAGGAGAAATATGGAGACAAGGGTACCAGAGGTACCAGAACATTACACCAGTCCAGAAGTGGTTAAAGTTCATGTGCGTGTAAAGGCAGGTGTCCCAATACTTTTGGTATTAGGTACACCTGTTCAATTGCTTGGTAACACAAATTGCTAATCAGCTAATCACATGGCAGAAACTCAATGCATTTAGGTATCTAGACGTGGTGAAGACAACTAGCTGAAGTTCAAACCCAGCATCAGAATGGGGAAGGAAGGGGATTTAAGTGACTTTGAACGTGGCATGGTTGTTAGTGCCAGACGGGCTGGTCTGAGTATTTCAAAAACTTCTAATCTACTGGGATTTTCACACACAACCATCTCTCGGGTTTACAGGGAATGGTCCGAAAAAGAGAAAATATCCAGCGAGTGGCAGTTGCATGGACAAAAATGCCTTGTTGATGTCAGAGGTCTGAGGAGAATGGGCAGACTGGTTGGAGATAATAGAAAGGCAACAGTACCTCAAATAACCACTGATTACAACCAAGATATGCAGAATACCATCTCTGAATGCACAACACATCAAGCCTTAAAGCATATGGGCTACAGCAGCAGAAGACCGCATCGGGTGCTACTCCTGCCAGCTAAGAACAGGAAACTGAGGCTACAATTTGCACAGGATCACCAAAATTGGACAAAAGAAGATTGGAAAAACGATGCAGTGAATATGAGTGATAGCGTGAGGTGATTTGATCACACATGGTTCTTAGTTTGGTTGGGTTTTTTTCTTTTTTTAATTTCAAAAGATGCACCAGATTGGAAGCAAAAAAAGCTTTACATAGTTACATAGTTAGTGAGGTTGAAAAAAGACATCAGTCCATCCAGTTCAACCTATGATGTGTGTGAGTTTGCTGTTAACCGTACATTGTATACCCCTGTATGTTGTGGTCTTTAAGGTGCTCATCTAATAGTTTTTTGAAACTATCGATGCTCCCTGCTGATACGACCGCTTGTGGAAGAGAATTCCACATCCTTACTGCTCTGACAGTGAAGAACCCCTTACGTATTTTAAGGTTAAACCGTTTTTCCTCTAGTTTTAGTGAGTGGCCACGTGTCTTATTGTATTCCCTTTCTCTGAATAGTTTGTTCCTTATGCTAGGGTCACCAGTACAGTATTTGCACATTGATATCATATCCCCCATCAATCTTCTCTTCTCCAGAGAGAATAAGTTCAGTGCTTGTAGTCTTTCCTCATAGCTGATGTCCTCCATTCCCCTAATTATTTTTTTGCCCTTCTCTGGACTCTCTCCAGTTCCAGCATATCCTTCCTGAGGACCGGTGCCCAGAACTGGATAGAATACTCCAGATGTGGCCGGACCAGAGTCTTGTAGAGAGGAAGAATAATCTCTTTATTTCTGGAGTGAATCCCCTTTTTTATACATCCCAGTATTCTGTTGGCTTTGCTTGCAGCGGCTTGGCATTGCATGCCACTGCCAAGCCTGTTGTCTACCTGTACCCCCAGGTCCTTTTCCATCCTAGACTCACCCAGAGGTCCCCCCCCCCCCTAGTGAGTAGCTTGCTTTCTGGTTTCTGGCACCCAAGTGCATTACTTTACATTTTTCAACATTAAATTATTTTTTTCAGGTCCGCTTAGAAGATATTGGCATGCTTAGTTTAGTATCATCCGCAAATACTGAGATTGTACTAGATATCCCCTCCTCTAGATCATTTATGAATAAATTAAACAGGATTGGCCCCAGGACAGAACCCTGGGGGACCCCACTTTCCACACCCGCCCAATCCGAGTACTCCCCATTAATCACCACCCTTTGCACTCTCGCCTGGAGCCAGTTCTCTATCCAGGTACTCACCTTATGGTCCGTACCTACCTTCCTTAGTTTGAACAGTAAGCGTTTGTGGGGAACGGTGTCAAAGGCCTTTGCAAAGTCCAAATACACCACATCCACAGGCCTTCCTTTATCTAGGTGGCAGCTCACTTTATCATAGAAGGTTAATAGATTGGTTTGGCAAGAACGATTTTTCATGAATCCATGCTGATTACTACTAATAATACAATTTTCATTGCTAAAGTCTTGTATGTGGTCCCTTAACATCCCCTCCAAAATCTTGCAGACTACAGATGTTAGGCTGACCGGCCTATAGTTACCCGGGATACATCTCGGCCCCTTTTTAAATATTGGTACCACGTTGGCTTTTTTCCAATCAGCTGGCACCATACCCATCTGTAAACTATCCTTAACCACTTGCCTACAGTGCACTTTCACCCCCTTCCTGCCCAGACGGATTTTCAGCTTTCAGCGCTCTCACACTTTGACTGAGAATTACTCAGTCATGCAACACTGTACCCATACAAAAATTGCGTCCTTTTTCTCCCACAAATAGAGCTTTCTTTTGATGGTATTTGATCAATGCTGGGTTTTTTATTTTTTGTGCTATAAATAAAAAAAGACTGAAAATATTGTGAAAAAACGCATTTTTCTTTGTTTCTGTCATAAAATTTTGCAAATTAGTCATTTTTCTTCACAAATTTTGGCCAAAATTTATACTGCTACTTATCTTTGGTAAAAATAACCCAAGTAAGTGTATATTATTTGGTCTTTGTGAAAGTTATAGAGTCCACAAGCTATGGTGCGAATCATTGAAAATTGATCACACTTGATCACACCTGATGTACTGAAGGCCTATCTCATTTCTTGAGACACTAAAAAGTCAGGAAAGTACAAATACCCCCCAAATGACCCCTTTTTGGAAAGTAGACATTCCAAGGTATTTAATAAGGGGCATGGTGAGTTTTTTGAAGTTGTATTTTTTTCCCACAATGCTTTGCAAAATGAAGATTTTTTTTTTTTTGTTTTTTTTTTTTTACAAATTGCCGTATTAACAGGTTATTTCTCTCACACAAAACATGTATACTTGCAACTACACCCCAAAACACATTCTACTATTCCTCCTGAGTATGGCGATACCACATGTGTGAGACTTTTTCACAGCCTGGCCACATACAGAGGCCTAACATCCAAGTAGCAGCGTCCGGCATTCTAGGAGCATAAATTACACATATAATTTCCTGACAACCTATTGCACTTTTGAAGGCCCTGGAGCACCAGGACAATGGAAACCCCCATAAAATGACCCCATTTTGGAAAGCAAACACCCCAATGTATAATCTTTGAGGCATAATGAGTCTTTTGAACATGTCATTTTTTTCCACAAGTTTTTGGAAAATGTGGAAAGAAAATGAAAATGCTTTTTTTTTTACACAAAGTTGTCAATTTATGCAATATTTATAACACATAGCATGTACATAGCAAAAATTGCACCCCAAAATACATTCTGCTACTTCTCCTGAGTATGCTGATACCACATGTGTGAGACTTTTTCACAGCCTGGCCACATACAGCGGCCCAACATTCAAGTAGCCCCGTCTGGCATTCTAGAAGCAGAAATTACACATATAATTTCCTGACAACCTATCGCACTTTTGAAGGCCCTGGATCACCAGGACAATGGAAACTGCCATAAAATGACCCCATTTTGGAAAGCAAACACCCCAACGTATAATTTGTGAGGCATAATGAGTCTTTTGAACGTGTCATTTTTTTCCACAAGCTTTTGGAAACTGTGGAAAGAAAATGAAAATGCATTTTTTTTTACACAAAGTTGTCAATTTATGCAATATTTCTAACACATAGCATGTACATAGCAAAAACTGCACCCCAAAATACATTCTGCTACTCCTCCTGAGTATGCTGATACCACATGTGTGAGACTTTTTCACAGCCTGGCCACATACAGAGGCCCAACATTCAAGTAGACCGTCCGGCATTCTAGAAGCAGAAATTACACATATAATTTCCTGACAACCTATCGCACTTTTGAAGGCCCTGGAGCACCAGGACAATGGAAACTGCCATAAAATGACTCCATTTTGGAAAGCAAACACCCCAATGTATAATCTTTGAGGCATAATGAGTCTTTTGAACATGTCATTTTTTTCCACAAGTTTTTGGAAAATGTGGAAAGAAAATGAAAATGCTTTTTTTTTACACAAAGTTGTCAATTTATGCAATATTTCTAACACATAGCATGTACATAGCAAAAATTGCACCCCAAAATACATTCTGCTACTTCTCCTGAGTTTGCTGATACCACATGTGTGGGACTTTTTCACAGCCTGGCCACATACAGCGGCCCAACATTCAAGTAGCCCCGTCCGGCATTCTAGAAGCAGAAATTACACATATAATTTCCTGACAACCTATCGCACTTTTGAAGGCCCTGGAGCACCAGGACAATGGAAACTGCCATAAAATGACCCCATTTTTGAAAGCAAACACCCCAATGTATAATTTGTGAGGCATAATGAGTCTTTTGAACATGTCATTTTTTTCCACAAGCTTTTGGAAACTGTGGAAAGAAAATGAAAATGCATTTTTTTTTACACAAAGTTGTCAATTTATGCAATATTTCTAACACATAGCATCTACATAGCAAAAATTGCACCCCAAAATACATTCTGCTACTCCTCCTGAGTATGCTGATACCACATGTGTGAGACTTTTTCACAGCCTGGCCACATACAGAGGCCCAACATTCAAGTAGCCCCGTCCGGCATTCTAGAAGCAGAAATTACACATATAATTTCCTGACAACCTATCGCACTTTTGAAGGCCCTGGAGCACCAGGACAATGGAAACTCCCATAAAATGACCCCATTTTGGAAAGCAAACACCCCAACGTATAATTTGTGAGGCATAATGAGTCTTTTGAACCTGTCATTTTTTTCCACAAGCTTTTGGAAACTGTGGAAAGAAAATGAAAATGCATTTTTTTTTACACAAAGTTGTCAATTTATGCAATATTTCTAACACATAGCATCTACATAGCAAAAATTGCACCCCAAAATACATTCTGCTATTCCTCCTGAGTATGGCGATACCACATGTGTAATACTTTTACACAGCCTGACCACATACATAGGCCTAACATCCAAGTAGCTCTTTACACAAAGTTGTCCATTTATCCACTTTAAGACTGGGCCTATTTTTGACACTTGGTGTTTATAAGCTAAAATCATTTTTTTGCTAGAAAACTACTTAGAACCCCCAAACATTATATATTTTTTTTTAGCAGAGACCCTAGAGAATAAAATGGAGATCAATGCAATATTTTTTATCACACCATATTTGCGCAGCAGTCTTCCAAATGCAATTTTTTTGAAAAAAATTCACTTTTTTGAATAAAAAAATAAGAAACCAGTAAATTTAGCCCAATTTTTTTCCATAATGTGAAAGATAATGTTACGCCGAGTAATTAGATACCCAACATGTCATGCTTCAAAATTGAAAACGCTCGCAGAATGGCGCCAAACATTGGTACTTAAAAATCCCCATAGGCAACATTTTAAAAAATTCTACAGGTTACTAGCTTAGAGTTACAGAGGAGGTCTATGGCTCAAATTATTGCTCTTGCTCTAACGATCGCGGTGATACCTCACATGTGTGGTTTGAACACCGTTTACATATGTGAGCGGGACTTGCGTGTGTGTTCGCTTCTGCGCGCGAGCTAACGGGGACAGGTCGCTTTAATTTTTTTTTTTTTTTTTTTCCTATTTATTTTATTTAATATTTTTTTATTTTTAAAAAGTTTTTTTAAAAAAAATGTTTTGATCATTTTTATTCCAATTACAAGGAATGTAAACATCCCTTGTAATAGAAATAGGCATGACAGGTCCTCTTTATTGTGAGATCTGGGGCCAAAAAGACCTCACACCTCACAACTACACTAAAAAAAAAAAAAAAAAAAAAAAAAAAAAAATTGTTGAAAAAGAAAAAAAAAAAACCCCCCAAAAAAAAACGGCCCTTTAAACCGGTTGCTAGGCAACGACTTTTGACGTAGCTCCGGTCCTCCAAGACCATAGAGTCGAGTGAGGGCCATCTTGCCCTCACTCTACTTCCTGTCTCTGAGGATCCGGGACCGGATAGTTTTCCCCGCTGCCGGCGGGTCCGGTAAGCTGAGAAAACGTCTAGGACGCGGCGGTAGGGGGGGGGCACCTCTTCCCATGCACCGTTGCGGCGCATTCGGCGGCGAATCTGCCACTGGGACCACCCTTATCTGAAAGCCGACCGCCCGACGTTTAAAAAAATACCAGGGTTATGGCAGCTATCTGCTGCCATAACCCCAGTATTTAGCTTTAAATGGCCGATGTATATAGTCGTTAGGCGGTCGGTAAGTGGTTGCATATATATAGCAAAAATTGTACCCCAAAATACATTCTGCTACTCCTCCTAATTATGGCAATACCACACGTGTGAGACTTTTACATAAGATGCACATCTAATTTCCTGACAACCTATCATTTTTGAAGGCCCCTCACATTTTTAACACATAGCAATAAATACATTACAAAATACATTCTATAAAGGAAAGTGTAAAAAAAAAATTATTACCTGTGGTTGTAGTAGTGCAGTTGTCCACAGAGGAGAGCATTAGTCCAGGCAGCAGGCAGGGACATGCTTAGCGACGACAATAGCAGTTTTCCAGGCAGCAGGCAGGAATATAGTCTATAGTCTGGGATATTGTCAGCACAGCCGCAGCATTTGTCCAAATGAATTTTCCAGGCAGAGACATGGTCAGCACAGCCATAATATTGGTCCCGGTACACTGCAGACAATCATTGTACCACTCTCCAGCTAATATCATGCAGCAGGCAGAGGCATGATGGTAGTAAGCTGAGGGCCTTGGTCAGGTGAGACCTGGGGAGAGGGGTAGAGGCTTCTCCCACCCAAATCTCTTTGAAGCCTCCGGACTCCAGACCCTAATCCGGAATTTACGGAACCCAGAGAGAACCAAAAAAATTGGTTTTCTCTATCCGGAAAAACAACTCTGGAGCCCCTCACATATGTGAGACCCCTGTGTACTACAGTAGCAGGGGGGCGACAGATCAGTTCAAGCGGTAGGCAGAAGAATAGTCGGTAAAACAAGCCAGGGTCAGTTCACGTGCAAGCAATCCAATCGGCAGGCAGAAGAGTAGTTGAAAAACAGTCCAGGGTCAGTTCACAGGGAAGCAATCCAAACAGTAAGAAGAAGCGTAATCGGTAAAACAAGCCAGGGTCAGTTCACGTGAAAGCAGTCCAAACAGTAGGCAGAGGCATAGTGGAAAAACAGGCCAGGGTCAGTTTATGTGGAAGGCAGTGGCATGAGAAAAATTGGTCAGCACAGATGAAATCGGGGAAATGGGCTAGTAATTTATGAATGTATGGTACCGTGTGAAGCATTCTCCAATGCACAGGCCAGGTTGGGAGGGACAGTACCGACAATAGAAGCTGGTGTCTTTACGAAACCCCCTTCTGCTGCACACACGGCATCTTTTTTGGCGTCTTCGGCCCCCTTCAGATGGTGGAAGGTAGTCTGGGAAGTGGCGCTCACTAAGTCGGCTAACAGCCTCAGAGCGAAGGTTTTCTTGGGGGAGTCCTTGTGGGTAGACGAGGGTCGTGATAATTTCTTCAATGTATTTTAGGAAGGGGATGGGGCTTTCAATTGATTTGGAGTAGATAACATAAGAGTTATAAAAGGCCAATTGAAATAAATAAATTGCAACCTTCTTATACCAGAATCGGGACTTCCTTGTGGCCAAGTAGGGCTGAATCATCTGGTCGTTAAAATCCACCCCCCCCATGTAAAGATTGTAATCCTGCACACATGATGGTTTTTGGATGGGACCTCTTCTTCTCCGAACCTCCACTGTGGTGTCGTCATGAATGGTGGACATCATGTAAACATTTCGGCTATCCTTCCATCTCAAGGCCAGCACCTCGCTGTTTCTCAGGGCTGCTATTTCCCCCTTCCTCAGTCTTTTATTTACTAAGGACTGTGGGAAGCCCTTCCTGTTCTTCCTGGTGGTTCCGCAGGCCAGGGTTCCTTCAAGGTAGAGATGTCTGAAGAGGGGCAGGCTGGTATAAAAATTATCTAGGTAAAGGTGGTAGCCTTTCCTCAGCAGTGGGTATGCCAGGTCCCATACAACTTTTCCATTTGTGCCCATGTAGGCCGGGCAGTCAGGGGGATTGAGCTGGGAATCTCTTCCTTCGTATATGCGGAACGCATACAGATATCCCGTAGCTCTGTCGCACAATTTGTATAGTTTGACCCCATATTTGGATCTTTTGCTTGGAATATACTGCTTTATTCCAAGCCGGCCTGTGAAGTGTAGCAGGGACTCATCTACACAAATGTTTTGATCTGGGACGTAAAGTTCTGCAAAACTTTGGGAAAGAAAATTTATGAGGGGGCGAATTTTATACAGCTTGTCAAAATTTGGATGATTTTGGGGGGGGCACTGGCTGTTGTCACTAAAATGAAGGAAGCGCATGATGATTTCATACCTGGACCTGGACATTAGGGCAGAATATATGGGCATAATGTGTATGGGGTGGGTGGACCAATAGGCATGTCCTTCATTTTTTTTTGTAACCCCCATGTTTATGGTGAGGCCCAAAAACATTTTAAATTCCTCCAAAGTTAAATCTCTCCACTCAAACGGACGGGAATAGGAAGATTGGGGGTTGTTAGCAATAAACTGCTGGGCATACAGATTTGTTTGGTCCACGACGTATTGCAGAAAATCATTGGGCAAAAATAAATGGAGAAAATCAATAAAAGAAAAATTTTCAGTATTGGCCTGCACACCTGGCTGTGCGGTAAAAGGGGGAATATTTGCTGATCCCGAGTTGGAGGGCAGCCATCTTGGGTTGGCAAGAGCATCTGGGAGGTGGATAGTGGCCCTGGCTCTTGGGGGATGTGACACTCCAGTGCTGGTAGAAGGGGGATTTGAAATTGGGAGTGATGCCGCAGCGCTGGTGCTGGGCCTGGGCATTCGCTCCTGGGGTGTTTCGCTGGGGGCAGAGCGGGTACTGGGCCTGGGCATAGGATCCTGGGGTGTACTGGTGGTGGCAGTGCTGGTGCTGGGCATAGGATCCTGGGGTGTATCCCTTGTGGCTGCCCGGTTTCCAGAGCGCCGTGCCCTTTTGGGAGGGACCCATTCTTCCTCCGAGTCCATCTCCGATCCGCTACTGTTAGCAACTTCAAATTCCGAATCGGATTCAGAATTGGATTCGGATACTGATGAGAGCTCCCCGGTGCCCTCATCATCCATAGAGATTATCTCAAACGCCTCCTCGCTGCTGTAAAACCTTTTGGACATTTTGGCTGTGCGACGGGTGACTGCGGATGATCACTGATGAGTGGCAGGTGACGGATAGGTGGCAGGCAGGTGACGGATAGGTGGCAGGTGACGGATAGGTGGCAGGTGACGGTCACTGATGGGGTGACAGATGACGAACACTGATGGGGTGACAGGTGACGCTGATTGATGGGGTGACAGATGACGATCACTGATGGGGTGACAAGTGACGATGACTGATGGGGTGACAGGTGACGGTGATTGATGGGGTGACAGGTGACGGGCGCTGGTCACCGATGGGTGACAGGTGCACCGCTGGCGATACTGTTGGCAGTCTCTGGTGACAGGTGCACTTTATAGGTAGTGATTTTGTGCACTGATGACAGGTGACTGTTGGGTGACAGGTGAAATTGGGGGGGGCTGGTGACACTTTTTTTTACACTGACAGACACAGATCAGTAACTCACTGTTTCTGGCTCAGCTCTCCTCACACTGGAAACGGTGTGTGATTACATTTGTGATGGGCTGTGAATGGCTTCACAGCTCATCACATCGTAATCAGCCACTGTCATTGGCTGTTTTTTACTGTCGGTGACTAGCTGTGTTCCTAGGGAACACATAGCCACCGACATGACCGCGCTGCGCGCTCCCGATCGCGCATGCGCGGTCTTCTGCCGCTTCTACTGTTGTGATCGGCTATGTCATCGCAACATAGCCGATCACGTGGGAAACAGCCATGCCTATTGGCTGTTTCCCCCCTGCCGGTGACCGGCTGTGTCCCGTGGACACGCCGACACCGGCAGTGCACGGCGGCGCGCCCGCGATCGCGCGCCTGCCATGCATTTACTGGGTCACGTCATATGACGTCCGCCCAGGATAATAGCCGCACCGTCCCGCCGTCATATGACGGCGGGCGGGCGGTAAGTGGTTAAAGATCAAGAATAATGGTCTGCCAATCACCTGGCTGAGCTCTTTAAGAACCCTCGGGTGCAAGCCATCCGGTCCCGGTGATTTATTTATGTTAAGTTTCTCTAGTTTAGTTCTAAGTCTATCTTCTGTTAGCCATGGCGGTATTTCCTGAGGTGTATTATTTAGTTTGGCCTTACAAGCTGGGTTAGTGTAGCCCCCCCGATTCTTTTGTGAAGAATGAAGAAAATAAATTATTTAACACTACCGCCTTTTCCCTGTCCTCTGTGGCCAAAACTCCCTTATCCTCTTTTATGGGGCCAATGTGTTCTGGCCTCGCTTTCTTACTGTTTATATACTTAAAGAATTTCTTGGGGTTCTTTTTACTCTCTTCCGCTATATGTCTCTCGTGTTCTATTTTAGCCGCCTTGATTTTGTCTTTACATTTCTTATTACACTCTTTGTAATGCTTGAATGCTGCCAATGACCCCTCTTGTCTTGTAATATGCATTTTTATGTTGGAGTTTAGCCACCCAGGGTTTAGTTTTGCTCTTTTAAATGTATTTCCCATTGGAATGCACTGGCCAATCCCTTTTTTTAAGTATGCTCTTGAAGCACTCCCATTTTTCCTCCGTGTTCTTTGTTTGAGTGCCCCACCCTAAAAGACACCCTATTGAGATATAAATAAAAATAGGAAACCCCCAAAAGAAATACAAAAAAATAAAATAAGACCCTGATCCAAAAGGCAAGCCTGATGACAAAAAAAAGCTGTTCAACCTAAAAAAGGTCCTATCAATATACAGTAAAAACCAATGCATTCCCCAAGCTATTGTTTTAAAAAAAATGATGGTATGTTTTATGTGTGTTTCCTGGTTACTGTGAGTACAGATCTAAGTCTAGGGGCCTGTTCCATGAGGGCCATCCCTTCAAGCTAGTGAAGTCAGTGAACGGGTGCCAGCTAAAGAGGATATTGATTTGTATCCTGGCGGTATTCCCGAGTGTGGCTCTGGGTTAAACTTCAGAGCCAAAAGCGGTAACCCCGAGCCACACTCGGGGTACTGCCAGAAGCATTGATGGATCCTGGTAGAGGGGTTACTTACCTTATTACCGGGATCCAGCGATGGTGTGCGGCGGCGGATCTTCCTCCCGATGATCTCCGTGCCCCGGCTTCCGTCTTCTGCGACGTGACGCTCGCAGGGGGGTGGAACCGGCGGCAAACTCAAATGTAAAACACACCAAACACACTGATACATTGCAAAATAAAATAAATTCACATTAGATTGCCCCCCAGTGCCCTTTCCTGCAGTTTTACTGTACTTTTTACATACATACATACTTTAACTTATTTATAGTCATTTATTATATTATTTATGATTTTGTGTTTCAAACTTTATCATACCCGAGATGTTATAAAGAAGAATGCACAGTAAAAAAAAAAATCATATGTAAATAGTTGGTTTGGGCTGCTCATTCTTAGGAATTACATGCAAAATAATTGTACCGCTTTCAGCACCTAAAATTGGAAAGAATCATACCGCCAGGGAGGTTAAGTCTGCTGCCAGAGACTTATTTTTCCATACAAATGCAGTATTGTTCAGCAGAGTTTCTGCTATTCAGTTCAACAAAGTGAGGCCAAGTGACAGTCGTCCTCATCTGTGCATAGTTAAAGCGGAGTTCCACCCAAAAGTGGAACTTCCGCTTTAGGCAGTCCTAACCCCCTGACATGCCACATTTGGCATGTCATTTTTTTTGGGGGGGGGGAGCGAGTACCTAGTTCTGACAGGTACCCGCTCCCACTTCCGCTCAGAGCGCCACGGCGCCCTGAGCGGAAGTTCTCCTCTCCCCCTCCCTCCCTGCAATCTTCTGGGACATGTCAGAAGTCCCAGAAGATTGCTGGCCAATCACGACGAGTAGCGCAACTCGCGCATGCGCAGTGTGTACCCGGCTGTGAAGCCGAAAACTGTCACAGCCGGGAGCCCACACCAGTGATGCCGGCGCCACAGACAGAGAGGGAGAAGAGCGAGGCTTCGGGCGGCCGCATCGCTGGACCGTTGGACAGGTGAGTGTGTGTTTAGGCTGGAACTCCGCTTTAAAGTTGGAGTATCTCACTAATCCTTCTCCTATCCAAGTTCTACCAATAAATACAAAAAAACAAATCCCCTAGACAGGTCATTGGATAACGAGCAGGTAAGTGTGTACCTGGATGAGTGAAAATATCCAAGTAACTGGCTGCAGGATAATCAGAGGGAGACCCAGGGAAATCTATACTCAGCAACCCCTGCAGAAGCAGTGCTACAGTAACATTGTCTTTACTGGGTTGTGTGTAGGTGATTTATTCCTGCCGCGCCGAAGCAGTGTAGTAGCACCTGGGTGCCTTTTCAAAGGGTGGCAGATGTTGGGATTATAAGTGCCTTCAAAAACCTTACACCTGAAAGCAATTACTGTTCTGTTAATGCATTATGCTTCAATGTTGGGTAGCGCACCACCTAAGGAGTCGCCGATGAGCTGGGATCCCCCACCCTGCACAGCAAGGCACACCAAATTTTCACAGGCACTCCAGAGACAGAACGGTCTGTGACTTTGTTTTTTGTGTTTTTTTGAGGGTTAATAACTTGAATGGGGAAGGGAGGTCTTGGGATGCCCACTTCACTTTAACAACAAAACTCTGGCAACATCTTCAGGGACATCTTCCTACACACAGTCGAGATACAAACTCCTTGACGCTCCTTCTGCACTTCACTTGCTTGCAAAACTTCAGCTGGATCACTTAGCTGGATCAGACAGGCACAGTCAAATTTAGCAATAGCCCTTTGCAGGCAAGAACTCAAAGCCCCCTTGTTGTGTAGCAGAACACAGTGTTCAGCTTACAAGCTCCCTTCCATGGCTACCTCTCCAGGCACCACCTCTTTAGGCACTGCCAACCCACCTAGCTGCAGCTGCCCCTTTCACTAGCCCCCCCAGGCTAACCTTCCTCCACAGTCCTCCTGGCTGTCCCTCCCTAGCCCACCCAGCAGACCCCGCAGTACAGGAGATATCCCAGGGAAGTGATAAAGACTGGGCACACTTCAGTCTTCAGGGAGAACTGGCTACATGTGGCAGTCTCCCCCATGTAAGTCCCCAGTAGTGCTGCTCTACACACACTGTCCTCTCTCTTGTTCCCGTGCATTCCGGAAGGGCTTCCTCCATGTGTTGTGGCAGGATCCTTCCAGCACCCGAGCCCCAGCCCAAGGTCACCCGCCCAGACTAGGGGTTGCCCCAGAGGGCTACTGACAGCCTCGACAGCACTTTCTTTCCATCTTCCACCCGACTGCCCCTGCTGGCATGGCTCATACCTATTTATGAGGTAAACCTGCCCCTCTGCTAGCCCTTTTACTGGGGATTGGCCGAGTCCCACATAAATATTCCAGGCAGCTCCTCCTCACCCTCACCCAGCAGTCTAGAAGTTTCTACAACCTTCTAGACGAGGGAGGGCACCAGAGGAGTTGTCAGGATGAGTCACCCAGCCCTGACTCACTGAACCCTGACCCAGACTCACAGCTCAGAATAAACTAAATTTTCCTACACTAACAAACCTACTCTACAAAACCTATCCTACATCTAACACACACTAGAGCAGGGGTGTCAAAGTCGATTTCATTGTGGGCCGCAACAGCATTATGATTGTCCTCAAAGTATCTGTAGGATTAGATGTCCAGAGCACCCCATGCCCCCTTACACCCTTACATAAGATGCCAAGAGCCCCCCCCCCACCATCAGAAGTCAAGAGTCACCCACCCTACCTTACATCACAATGCAGACCCTTACTTGGTGCTACTGCCAGGAAGAAGATGCGGGTGGATCTGGGAAGAAGAAAGCGCAAGGTCTGGAGAAGGACCAGAATGCTGGAACCAGGGGAGGCAGAGACAAGGTGGTGCTGTGGCTACACAGAGAGGTGCAGGATCTGTAGGAGGAGTTCTTCCCTCCTCTCTGCTGCAGACTGAGTTGGCAAAGGCGAGCCTTTCTGCAGCAGCACAGAGAAGCACAGGATCTGGCAAAGGAGTTCTGTCCTCTGCTGCTGACTACTGAGAGAAGGTGGGGGGCAAAGACAAGGGGGGTGCTCCAACTGCAGTAGAGGTTTGAGGGCCACATGAAATGGCCTGGGGGGCCGCATTCGGCCCACGGGCCTTGTGTTTGACACCTATACACTAGAGGGTGCTACACTTGTATTTCATTTTTGTTTGTTGTGTAAAATAAAGGGCTGCTATGGCCATTTGACTCCTAAATGGATATTTGTCATTTGGTCATTTTTGGGATGGGGGAGTTGTTGTATTTGGTTTCTCGGGCTAGAGGTGAATGAACCTCGATACTCTACAAGTCCCTCAGTTATATAATTGCTGGTACACAATCCCTAAAATAAAGTAAAAGTAAAGACAGATTTCATAACAGTTAAATTGCTAAAAATCGGTAGCATTTTGGATTAAAATGTAGATAGTTATACGAAAGGAGATTAATACCATTACTTGAATTCCAGTGTGTCCGTCTAATGTTCTATTGTTGAATCTCATATCAATACCTGCATTTTATATGACCACTGTTATGACATCTGCCTCCGCTCTTGTGTTACACTTTATCAGTGGTCATCAGCAAAGACACATTCTAAAACTAGACCATTGATTCCAAATCTGCCCAAGTGTGCTGAAAGATTGAGAAGGAATGGGAAAACAACTGTCTGGAACATGAGTGATGTTTATTTTCTCTGTGAATAGACAAAAATCTGAAATTTCTCATACTGAAAAGCTCTGCAAGTTCATACAAATTTCTTGGAGAAGATTTAAAGTGACTTCATAGGAGTGTGATCTTTAACCAATTAAGCCCCGGAAGATTTTACCCCCTTCCTGACCAGGGCCTATTTTGCGATTCGGCACTGCGTGAATTTATTGGACAATTGCGCGGTCGTGCAACGCTGTACCTAAACAAATTTGACGTCCTTTTTTTCCCACAAACAGAGCTTTCTTTTGGTGGTATTTGATCACCTGTGAGGTTTTTACTTTTTGCGCTATAAACAAAAAAACAGCGTCAATTTTGCAAAAATAACAATATTTTTCACATTTTTTTATATGAAATTCCCCCCAAAAAAAAGTAAAAATCAAAATTTTTTAACATTTTGGGCCAATTTTTTTTTTTACCATATGTTTGGTAAAAAAAAATCGCAAAAAGCGTATTTTGATTGGTTTGCGCAAAAGTTATTGCGTTTACTAACAAAGGGAAAGATTTTTGTCATTTTTGTTGTTTTTTTTTTAACGCGTAATGGCGGCAATCTGCGATTTTTTTTGTGGTACTGCGACATTGGGGCAGACAGATCGGACCCTTGACTGACATTTTTGACACTTTTGGGGGTACCAGTGACATTTCTACAGTAATCAGTGCTATACATATGCACTGTTACTGTAAAATTACACTGGCAGTGAAGGGGTTAACTTTTTTGAGAGGGAGGGGTTATGTGTGTCCCTAGGGGCGTGCTTCTAACTGTGATTGGCTGTGGCTTGAGGTGTAGGAACAGTGATCAACGGTCCTACATAGTAGAACCGTATGATCACTATTCTTACACAGGGGAGAATGACAGGTGGCTTGTTTACATCAGCCGCCTGCCTTTCTCCCTCTCCACCGATGATCGCGAGTGACCGGCGGACGATCGGGCCCGCTGGTCACACGCACGGGGGGGTCCGTGACCACGCGGGAGCGTGCCTCCGGGAGTGCGCGCTCGCTCCCTAGACCCTCACAGGCTAGCGACGTACGTCGCTCTGCCTGTGAGGGTGTAAGATCCTGGTACTTTCAGTACCTTCTAGCCTCTTACTTCCGGGTTGCGTTCCACCATTCAGGTAGATGGAACGCATATAGCTGCATGTCTCTTTAACAACTGATGACGTCATCACTAGGCGCCGCTCTGAGCGGCTATTTCAACCGACGGTCTGCACCCACAAGGTGTTCGTGCAACCGCTCATAATACAAGCCTGACTGACGCTGCCGTATCCTCCAGCTATCTTCCCTATACCTGGACTGACCGGAGCCTCGCTACTTGATCCTTTACCTCGCTACCTGATCCTTTACCTCGCTACCTGATCCTTACCCTCGCTCACCAGCCTGTGATAAGTACCCCGCAGGGGATCCCTTCCTACCAAACCACTTGCTATATCTTTCTGCATAAATAAGAACTGTTACTAAGCTCTAAGATACATGCTCTCACCATCTATCACCTGCATCGCTACCTAGAGTGTTAGCTCTTGAACCTACTACCACCTGTAACCTATATCCTTGTGTTTGCTTAGCATATCCTGTACACTTCATCTGTTATCACCTATCACCTATTACCTGTACATGATTGCTATCTCTCCTGCATACTATCTATCACCATCTGCTATCACTCCTGCAACATTACTACCTGAGTGCTAATTATTATTTGCTATCACTACTCAAGCCTATCCCTTCAGTATATCACCTCACTACTATTGCATAGACCTCTATCACTCCAACAACATCATCTCTGAGTGTTTGTGTGTGTGTATACTGAAGCAGGCTGAACCACCATGATGAGTCAAGAGAGTTGGATAAGGTGATTCAACACATCTCTACACGACTACTGAGTGGAAATTCTGCAGCTGCAAATCCAGTTCACAAAATCAAACCCCAGAGCGTTACAGATTGCACGAACCCGAAAAAAATGGATTCAGCAGATTTAGCCACTCATGTGATGCACCTAACACAAAAGATAGATGCATTAATTGTTTCTCTTACCGAAGTGCAAAAAGAAAATCAGACTTTGAGACAGCAGGTAGCCCGTGTATCACAGCTCACTGCTGCTCAACCCCGTGAGCCCAAAATAAACCCTCCACAAGTGTTTACAGGTGATCGGAAAAAATTTCGTGAATTTAAAAACGCATGTCAATTGCTTTTTAATTTAAAACCTCGTACTTACAATACAGACCAAATTAAAGTCTGTACCACTATATCATATATGTCAGGTGATCCACGGCCCTGGGCAGACTCCTTCTTTGAGAAAAACGACCCTCTTCTCAACTCCTATCATGCGTTCTTAGCAGAACTTTCTAGCCTGTATGAAGACCCAAACAGGCAGAGTACTGCTGACACCCAATTGAGGGCTTTAAAACAGGGAAGGAGACCTGTTGAAGACTTCGTAGCAGAGTTCAAGAGATGGACCCTAGATTCAGGGTGGAATGACGCATCTCTACGAACCCAGTTCAGGCTCGGGTTATCCGAAGCCGTAAAAGACGAGCTCGCCCGAGCGGATTTACCTGGCACTTTGGATGCCTTAATACAACTCAGCATCAATATCGACAGACGGTTACGAGAAAGGAAGGCTGAGAAAATGGGAGTACCATTAACCAATCCTTCTCGATTTTCGTCCTCCGACCCTACTCCTATGGAGGTAGGAATTATACGTCCACCATTGTCGTCTGTTGAACGAGCCAGGAGAAAATCTCAAAATCTCTGCATGTATTGTGCATCCGCTGATCATCTGATAAGCGTCTGTCCCCTTGTCCTCAAAAAAGAGGGTAAGTGTTCACATGTATTACTGGGGGGATTAACGACTTCTTTTTCTAATCCCTATCTTTTCATTCATTTGATCTTAAAGTGGGACCAAAATAGAATCACTACTAAGGCTATGATCGACACAGGATCTTGTGGGAACTACATTGACACTAGTTTTGTTGCTTTGAATAAAATACCTATTATTTCAAAACCTATCCCTGTCTCTGTCAGTTTAATTAACGGTATTCTGTTATCTTCTGGTCCAATTACCAATCAAACACAAGCACTTCTTGTTACTACTAACAAGTCTCACGTTGAGACCACCACCTTTGATGTATTACCTTCACCACATTTTTCCATTATTTTTGGGCTTCCCTGGTTGCATATACATCAACCAAACATTGATTGGAAAACACGGACCCTAACTTTCCCCTCTCACTATTGCGAGACCACGTGTAACCTCCAATCTTATAAAAAAATCCTGTCCATGGTGTCGGATGAATTCACACCACCACCATGCTATCAGGACTTGTCTGAAGTCTTCCTTGAGAAAAATGCTCAAGTATTGCCTCCCCATAGGTACTATGATTGTTGTATCGATCTACTCCCTAACAGTAAACTACCTTTCGGACATGTTTATCCTCTATCTCAGGATGAACTTTCTCATCTTAGGGAATACTTAGATGAGAATTTAGCGAAAGGGTTTATTAGACCCTCTACTTCTTCCACAGCTGCAGGACTTTTCTTTGTCCGCAATAAGGATCTAAGTCTTAGGCCTATCATTGACTATAGGCAGTTAAATACTATTACTATAAAGGATCGCTATCCTCTACCTCTCATTCCGGAACTCATTGAACAAGTGCGTGGAGCCACTTACTTTTCAAAGTTGGACCTAAAAGGGGCTTACAATCTCATCCGCATCCGTGATGGGGATGAGTGGAAGACGGCATTCAGAACTAGATACGGACTATTTGAATATCTAGTGATGCCCTTTGGATTGTGTAATGCTCCCGCAGCATTCCAACGCTTCATAAATGACATCTTCAGAGACCTACTAGGTGTTTGTGTTGTGGTATATCTGGATGATATACTCATTTACTCTCAATCTTTGTCTTAACATGTAAGACATGTACAACTTGTGTTGTCCAGATTACTCGCACACAATTTATATGTAAAGCTGAAGAAATGCCTATTCCATAAGGAAGAAGTATTATTCCTAGGATACATCATATCAAAGAATGGAATTAAGATGGATATGAGCAAGATATCGTGTATTCTGGATTGGCCTGTACCAACAACTCGTAAGGCATTACAACGATTCCTCAGATTCTCAAACTTCTATAGGAAGTTCATCAAGAACTTCTCTTCTATCGTAAGACCGCTCACACAACTCACAAGTGTGAAAAAAACATACACATGGTCTGAAGAAGCAAATAAAGCTTTCCGCTTGTTAAAATCAAGCTTCACTTCTGCTCCCATACTACGCCATCCAGACCCATCCCTCCAATACATCCTAGAGGTGGATGCGTCAAATATGGCTGTAGGAGCAGTTCTTTCCCAACGACCAACAAACGCTTCTCTACTTCACCCAGTTGCTTTTTTCTCTAAATCACTAAGTAGCCCAGAGGTGAACTACCCAGTGGGTGAAAAGGAGCTGCTTGCCATGAAACTGGCACTTGAAAATTGGCGACATTTACTTGAAGGTACCCGGTTGCCAATACTCATATATACAGATCATAAGAATCTCCAATACCTTCAGATCAACAAGACCCTTTCCCATCGGCAGGTACGGTGGTCATTATTCTTCCTAAGATTCAATTTCTTAGTGACCTACACTCCTGCAGATAAAAACAAGAAGGCGGGTGCGTTATCACGGTTAACCGAAGATAACTGTGCTGAAATCCCTTCACTTCCTATAATACCCCATGATCGTATTATTGGTGTTGTTCGTTCCTTAAAGGAAGAGATTCTGCAAAGCCTAGGACTGGATTCACCACCACCACAACTAAGTGCTGATGCAGAAGGCTTCCTCTATTTTGACAACAAACTCTACATATCTCCTGGTATGCGTACTAAAATTTTAGAACTATCACATGACGTACCTATGGCAGGACATATGGGTATGACTAAGACATTTAATTTACTCACCAGGCAATTTTGGTGGCCTGGAATGAAGACGTCTGTACAGAAATTTGTTTCCTCATGTGACATCTGTGCTAGGTCCAAAATTGACACTACAAAAACATTTGGTCTACTTTGCAGTCTACCAATACCCAAAGTTCCATGGGAAGTTGTGTCTCTAGACTTCATAGTAGAGTTACCACCTTCCAAAGGATTTACTACCATCTTAGTGTCAGTGGACCATCTGACAAAGATGGCACATTTCATTCCTATTCGCAGACTACCTTCATCTAAGGAAACAGCGGAATTACTGGTGAAACATGTGTTCAAACTACATGGAATTCCAAAGACTCTCCTATCTGACCGGGGATCACAGTTCATCTCTAAGTTTTGGCAAGCTCTATGTCGCATATTGCGTATTGAGCAGAAGCTTACTTCCCCTTATCACCCAGAGACTAATGGGCAAACTGAAAGAGTCAACCAGTGTATTGAACAATATTTACGTTGCTACACCTCATACCTACAGGATGATTGGGTGGACCTCCTCCCTTTGTCAGAATTTGCTTATAATAATGCAACCCACAGTACTACTAAGCAAAGTCCGTTCTACCTAAACTATGGGTTTCATCCCACACTTCTTCCACCACGCATCCTACCATCAAGTAATCCAGTAGCCTCTGACTATCTCACCCAAATAAAAGACTCTCTGGATTTACTTAACACCACCATGTCACATGCTCATAGCCAACAAAAAAGGTACTACGACCTTCGTAGAAGACCTTCCCCTCAATAGACTATTGGGGATCTTGTCTGGCTATCTACAAAAAACTTGAGGTTGAAAATCCCCAGTAAAAAGCTTGGACCTCTGTTTTTGGGACCTTTCCCAATCGAGCAACTCATAGGAACGTCTGCGGTTCGACTCACATTACCGGCGGATCTTAAAATACACCCCATTTTTCACGTATCGCTATTAAAGCCACATATACCCAACCAAGGGATTAGACCTACCATCTTACCTCCACCTCCAGTACAAGTTGAAGGTGGAGAAGAATTTGAGATTAGGGAGATTTTGGATTCTCGTATCCACAGAGGAAAACTCCAATATCTCATCAGATGGAAAAACTATGGACCCCAAGACGACACCTGGTTGGATGCTTCTGACGTTCACGCATCCAGGCTTATACGAAGATTTCACTCCAAATACCCTGAGAGACCAGTGCTATAGGCCTTCTGGAGCCGGCCTTAGGGGGGGGGGGGTACTGTAAGATCCTGGTACTTTCAGTACCTTCTAGCCTCTTACTTCCGGGTTGCGTTCCACCATTCAGGTAGATGGAACGCATATAGCTGCATGTCTCTTTAACAACTGATGACGTCATCACTAGGCGCTGCTCTGAGCGGCTATTTCAACCGACGGTCTGCACTCACAAGGTGTTCGTGCAACCGCTCATAATACAAGCCTGACTGACGCTGCCGTATCCTCCAGCTATCTTCCCTATACCTGGACTGACCAGAGCCTCGCTACTTGATCCTTTACCTCGCTACCTGATCCTTTACCTCTCTACCTGATCCTTACCCTCGCTCACCAACCTGTGATAAGTACCCCGCAGGGGATCCCTTCCTACCAAACCACTTGCTATATCTTTCTGCATAATAAGAACTGTTACTAAGCTCTAAGATACATGCTCTCACCATCTATCACCTGCATCGCTACCTAGAGTGTTAGCTCTTGAACCTACCTCCACCTGTAACCTATATCCTTGTGTTTGCTTAGCATATCCTGTACACTTCATCTGTTATCACCTATCACCTATTACCTGTACATGATTGCTATCTCTCCTGCATACTATCTATCACCATCTGCTATCACTCCTGCAACATTACTACCTGAGTGCTTATTATTATTTGCTATCACTACTCAAGCCTATCCCTTCAGTATATCACCTCACTACTATTGCATAGACCTCTATCACTCCAACAACATCATCTCTGAGTGTTTGTGTGTGTGCATACTGAAGCAGGCTGAACCACCATGATGAGTCAAGAGAGTTGGATAAGGTGATTCAACACATCTCTACACGACTACTGAGTGGAAATTCTGCAGCTGCAAATCCAGTTCACAAAATCAAACCCCAGAGCGTTACACATGGCAGCTTCCACAGAGGAGGGGGAGCCGCCCCCTCTTTCCGGGACCCCGCTCTCAAGCTGAAAGACCCCGAGCACATGTGC
Source organism: Pelophylax lessonae (assembly GCF_965119305.1). NCBI lineage: Eukaryota > Metazoa > Chordata > Amphibia > Anura > Ranidae > Pelophylax > Pelophylax lessonae. Next base: position 30,710,564 of record NC_138771.1, on the reverse strand, counting down.
CCTTGGCATTTATACATTATCCCAGCATGCACTGAGGCATTTTCCTCGGCCAATCACCAGGGCTGTACTAAATTCCTGTGCACTCATTTGTCAGGTTTCTTCCCACTGTCCAATATCCCTCCCTTTTGGACCAGTGTGAAACACTTCAGACAAGCTGAGCTGCATCTGAGCACCATGAGCAGACCTCACTAACAGATCCTGCTCTCTGGTAGGCAGAGAGCAATATAAATGTACCTGGCAATCTCTCTGGTAAGCAGAAAAGATCCAAAAACAATTGTCTCTCTTCTAGCAAGTACCAAGGAGGGAGCTACATCTATTTATACTGAGGTTAAATGATACACAGATGAACTCTATTTACTAATTAGGTGACTTCTGAAAGCAATGGATTCCACTAGATTTTAGTTAGGGGTATCAGCGTAAAGGGGGCTGAATACAAATGCACGCCACACTTTTCAGATATTTATTTGTAAAAAAAATTCACTTCACAATTATGTGCCACTTTGTGTTGGTCTATCACATAGAATCCTAATAAAACACATTTATGTTTTTGGTAGTAACATGAAAAATGTGGAAAATTTCAAGGGATATGAATACTTTTTCAAGGCACTGTACATACAGTTGTGCTCATAAGTTTACATACCCTGGCAGAATTTATGATTTCTTGGCCATTTTTCAGAGAATATGAATGATAACTTTTCCTTTCAATCATGGTTAGTGTTTGGCTGAAGCCATTTATTATCAATCAACTGTATTTACTCTTTTTAAATCATAATGACAACAGAAACGACCCAAATGACCCTGATCAAAAATTTACACACCCTGGTGATTTTGGCCTGATAACATGCACACAAGTTGACACAAAGGGGTTTGAATGGCTATTAACCTTCCTAGCGGTATTCCCGAGCGTGGCTCGGGGTTAAATTTCAGTGCCAAAAGCTGTAACCCCGAGCCACACTAGGGGTACCGCTAGGAAGATCGCTGGATCCTGGTAGAGGGGTTACTTACCTTGTCACCGGGATCCAGCGATGTATCTCGGCGGTGAGCGGCGGCGGAGCTTCCTCCCAATCCTCTGTGACCCCCGGCTTCCGTCTCCTGCGACGTGACATTCGCAGGGGGGTGGAACCGGCGGCAAATTCAAATGTAAAACACACCAAACACACTGATACAATGCAAAATAAAATACATTCACATTAGTTTGCCCCCCAGTGCCCTTTCCTGCAGTTTTACTGTAACTTACTGTAATATATATATATATATATATATATATATATATATATATATATATATATATATATGTATGTATACGTGTATATATCTATATATATATATATATATATATATATATATATATATATATATACATACATACATACATACATACTTTAACTTATTGATTAAGATAAGATAAGATTTCCTCTTCCTCTCCTCTCTCTTTTCTGCACTGGTCAGTGCATTGACAGGCACAAGTGAAGCTGCATTACTGGGCCCAGGTAAAGCTGCATTGATGGCACAGTTGAAGCTGCATTGATGGCACAGGTGAAGCTGCATTGATGGCAGAGGTGATGCTGCATTGAAGGGCACAGGTGAAGCTGCATTGAAGGGCACAGGTAAAGCTGCATTGAAGGGCACAGGGGAAGCTGCATTGATGGCACAGGTGAAGCTGCATTGATGGCACAGGTGAAGCTGCATTGAAGGGCACAGGTGAAGCTGCATTGAAGGGCACAGGTAAAGCTGCATTGAAGGGCACAGGGGAAGCTGCATTGATGGCACAGGTGAAGCTGCATTGATGGCACAGGTGAAGCTGCATTGAAGGGCACAGGTAAAGCTGCATTGAAGGGCACAGGTAAAGCTGCATTGACAGGCACAGGTGAAGCTGTATTGATGAGCTTAGGTAAAGCTGCAGTGATAGGCATGGGTAAAGCTGCATTGATGGGCATGGGTGAAGCTGCATTGACAGGCACGGGTGAGGTTGAATTGACGGGCATGGGTGAGGTTGCATTGACAGGCACGGGTGAGGTTGCATTGATGGGCACGGGTGAGGTTGCATTGATGGGCACAGGTGAGGTTGCATTGATGGGTACAGGTGAGGTTGCATTGATGGGCACAGGTGAGGTTGCATTGATGGGCACAAGGGAGGCGGCATTAATAGGCACTGGTGATGCTGCATTGATGGGCACAGAGGAGGCTGCATTGATGGGCACAGGGTAGGCTGCATTGATGGGCACAGGGGGAGGCTGCATTGATGGGCATAGGGGAGGCTGCATTGATGGGCGCTTGTGAGGCTGCATTGATGGGCGCTTGTGAGGCTGCATTGATGGGCACTGGTGAGGCTGCATTGATGGGCACTGATCAGGCTGCACTGATGGGCATTGTTGAGGTTTCACTGATGGTCACTGATCAGGCCACACTGATAAGCATCATTGATGCTGCTGCACTGATGGGCACTGGTAGGCTGCATTGAGGGGCACTGATAATGTTGTTATTAATATTTATTTTTATAACTTCTACATTAATGCAAAAACATTTAACAGTGTCATTCTATGAGATAATTTTTCAAGGCGTGTTTAGGGGCGGGGCAGTGTAGGAGTTGGGTGGGGCAACTGGTGGGGAGTAACACTTAAGGCCTGGCCAGTAGCTCAGGACTTAACATTTTGAGCCCTGTATGTATATATATATATATATTGTGAGGTTGATTAGCTCGGTGGCGGGTGTGGATGACCCCTTTGGGGGGTTCGTTACACAGGGAGATAGCCGAGAAGTGGTTGCAACCAACAGTTTGGTTTATTCATGCAATTTTCTTCACCAGACTGCAAGCGTCAAAAACATCCAAAATAAAATAAAACACAAAATAAATCCTTGCCACTGTGGGCGGCTACCTTCTCACACACAGGAACCTATCTAAAGAAGTCTGTCCCCAACCTACTGTTGGGCAGACTTGGCTGATCATACAGCAGACTATCAATAGTCCATTTACTTTCTCTTCACACAACAAATGTCCATTGAACATGTCCCTTTTCCGCTTCACATTGAACATGTCCCTTTGCTTTTCTCTTCACATAGAACACATTCCTTTGTTTGTCTCTTCACATAGCAACCATTCCTTTGCTTGTCTCTTCACATAGCAAACAGTTCATTTATTTCTTTTCACATAGAAATAGTCCAGACCTCACCTTGAGTAGTCTTCACACTTTTTACCCTCCTCAGCGCACATCGCTCAAGAAGGTCTTCTCCCCAGCTCACACAGCGTCAGGAGGCAGCAATCAATAGACTTCCTTTTGGACAAATTATAGAGGCCTTAACTTCCTCATTCTGAACAGCTGAAGGCCTTTCAACTTCCTTAAGCCGTCCTGGCTACCTTTTCAGCCGACACCCTATAGTAATTGGTGAATTTTCTAAACCAGGTGGAAATGTATCTCCTGTCTGTGACTACATCCACAGATTTACCTGACTTCCTGTCACATACCCCCCCCCCCTCTTGTTTCAACCCTAGGGTTGGGACACAGTTTTCCAGGCACGCATGTGTCAGGCACTGCTCTTGACTCTCACTGATAAGCCTCTTAGTATCTTCAAGCTTCAGGGTGAAATTGTTTCTGTCATCTTCATTGACAGATTTCTCATAAATGTCACACAGTTTGTCCCTCATCTCATATACACATTCCTCAACTGCATTTTTGGCATCATTTCGCTCCTTCTCAAGTTTGTCTTGCATACAAGTTTGTCCTATCCGCCATGGAGGACCGTGATCCATAGGCAACTCAATTGGGCTAGTCTTAATGTCTTCAACATTCTTGAGCCGCCTCTCTCTGCAATCAATAAATGTTTTCCACAAAACTTTGAGAACCTCTGCTTCACTAAGCTTTGTTCCAAGAAATATCTGTACTTTATCAACTTTCCTTCCACCATCATATGGGTCAAAGGCAGTAGCTTCATTAACTAGCCGTAGACAGTTGAACCCAGCGATCTGGGTGGTATCCATTACAGACCTCCTCTCTGCATCAGTGAAGAAGCATGGAACTGCAACACAGTCTATTACAGGTTTCTTCAATGCACTCTCTGCTATTGCATTACTTTTCCCTTGTAGCTCCTTTTATTTATCTGAACTCCACATGGAATGTATCTCAAGATCATGATCAAACTTCTGCCACCTGTCTTTCACCATTTCCATTTTGGAAATATTCCCTGAAAGGCACTTATTCATTTGCTTCACGTTTTCACCAACAACCTTAGTTTTCTCCCCTAGGTGGTGTTTGCTTTTTTCTCCAAGCCTTATATCACTTGCTTTAGTTTTCTCCACTAGGTTTTCAGCCTGAACTGATAAATCATCACATTTCTTACACAACTCCTTTGTTTGCTGAAGTTCTAATGATACATTTTCCAGTGCTTGAAGTTTTTGAAGGAACTGTTTATTCCAAAGGGGTGATTCAAGCCACATGTCATCACATTTCTGATGCTCACTCAGGACAGACCCCAGAACACTGATCCTTTTAAAAACTGCATCAGGCACACTATCCCCTCTTTGGGACAGATCCTTTGTCGCCTGTAATTCCTCTTCAAGTTCTTCCAACTGAATCTTCATCTCTTCTACTTGCTGTTCTAAGGCTCGCTTAGACTTTTCTAGCTCCTGAACGCTTTTCACAACATCATCCTTGGAGCTGACCAAATCTTGCATTTCTGTACACAGCTGTTTGTTAACTCTTTCTAGTTCTGCCTTACACTCTAGAGCTTCCTCCATGGAGCGAGCCAAGAACAGGGCTTTGCTCTTTTTATCACGCGCCTCCGTTTCTGCACGGTCACGTTCTTCTGCATATTTTGCAGACACAGTCTTCTCCTCACCAAGCATCTGATCAAACTTCTTTTTCACATCTTCAACACTCTCTAATGAGCCAACGCTTTCTTCCATGCGTTTTTTCATATCCGCTATCTGAGCTTGCAATGTTGCGACTTGCTCTGATAGGTTTTTCTTTGCTGCCTCCTCCTCTTCTAATTGTTCCAGGTAGCCATTTTTCTCATCTTCCATTTGTTTGAGTTTTGTGCTAAAACTCAGCCTTTGACACCTCTCTTCCTGTAAGAGTTCCTGAGTGTCTTGCATCTGCGATTCCAAGATAGAGAAATTTTTGGCAATTTCTCTAGATTTGCTGTCTGCTTGAGAAAGCTGATTTGTGACATCGTCCAACTCAACCTGCAGTTGGTTTGCTTCCTCTGACAGCTTAGCACACAATCGGTCACTTTCTGACACCTTGACTTGCGATTCCTGCAGCTGTGCCTCTACTTTTTTTCTCTTGTGTTCAGAATCTCCTTTTCCCTGCATAAGAGCCTTCACCTCATTGGCTAGCTTCTGGGAATGAGAATGTAATTCTGCCACACAGGCTTCTTTCCCCTTTAGCTGCTGCTGGACACGTTGGGCTTCATCTTTCCAACTTTCACAGTCTGTACGTAATTCATCTACCACACTGCTCAAAGTGGTGAGCTCATACACAGTACTCAGTAATTTAGCCTCTCTCTCACTTCTCCTTGTCGCTGAGAGACAATGTCGTTTTCAGAGAGACATTCTGTTCCTGCACCCCCTGCAGGTCTATTTTTGTAGCTTCAAAAGACTGAAGACTTTTTTCCAGCTGATTACGCAACTCCACCATATCACACATACTTTGCTTCTGCAAAGTCTGAATTTCAATTTCCTTTTCCATGAGGATTGTATCTTTCTTCATTATAGTCTCTCCACGTTTTTGCAACTCGGAAAAAAGAAGAGCAGTGGATTCTTCCCACTGTAACACCTGAGCCTGCAAGTTTCTATGCTCCATCCTAAGCAACTCCAGGGCTCGTTCCTTTTCTTCCATTTTCCGTTGCAAGGCATCCAACTCAGCCCTGCACACATACTCGGTTTCCTCCAAACCGATGACCTCCATTGGCTGCTGGCGTTTCGGTTTCCAGCCTGCCATGCTCTCTTGTTGAGCCTGTTGTTGAGCTGCAAAGCTCCGCTGTTTCAGCATCTCCCCCATTTTGGGTTTACTTTTCATTTGAGAACACTGCGTCTCCATAACTGTTTCATTTGCACCAGTGTTGCTAGGGACAACAACCTTTCTCTTTAGCAGATTCTGTTCAGGCATGGATGGGGCTCGTTCAGGCAGTAACATCCCCTCCATCCATAGAATCCGGTCTCTCGTTTCAGCTATCTTTGCATCTTTCAGGCGTTTTGGTCGCCCCATCTTCAATAACTCCACAATAAATTTTTCACAGTCCAGCAAAAAATTTTGAGACCACTGTCTCTTCAAAGCCAGTAGCCTTTCTCTCTCTTGCAGGATCTCCTTTCCTGCACACACAGTTTGTGCAGTCTCATGCACCAGACAAAGTTCATCAAAAATTTTGAGACCACTGTCTCTTTAAAACAAGTATTTTTTCTCTCTTTCAGGATCTTCTCTCCTGCACACACAGATTGTGCAATCTCATGCACCAGACAAAGTTCATAGAACATATGCACTTCTTTGCAGGGATCTCTGCTTCTGCCCAATGCATACCTCCACCATATGTGAGGTTGATTAGCTTGGTGGCGGGTGTGGATGACCCCTTTGGGGGGTTCGTTACACAGGGAGATAGCCGAGAAGTGGTTGCAACCAACAGTTTGGTTTATTCATGCAATTTTCTTCACCAGACTGCAAGCGTCAAAAACATCCAAAATAAAATAGAACACAAAATAAATCATTGCCACTGTGGGCGGCTACCTTCTCACACACAGGAACCTATCTAATGAAGTTTGTCCCCAACCTACTGTTGGGCAGACTTGGCTGATCATACAGCAGACTATCAATAGTCCATTTACTTTCTCTTCACACAACAAATGTCCATTGAACATGTCCCTTTTCCTCTTCACTTTGAACATGTCCCTTTTCTTTTCTCTTCACATAGAACACATTCCTTTGTTTGTCTCTTCACATAGCAAACAGTTCATTTATTTCTTTTCACATAGAAATAGTCCAGACCTCACCTTGAGTAGTCTTCACACTTTTTACCCTCCTCAGCGCTCATCGCTCCAGGAGGTCTTCTCCCATGCTCACACAGCGTCGGGAGGCACACATCTGACTGTCCTCCTCTCCCCAGCTCACACAGCGTCAGGAGGCAGCAATCAATAGACTTCCTTTGGACAAATTATAGAGGCCTTAACTTCCTCATTCCGAACAGCTGAAGACCTTTCAACTTCCTTAAGCCGTCCTGGCTACCTTTTCAGCCGACACCCTATAGTAATTGGTGAATTTTCTAAACCAGGTGGAAATGTATCTCCTGTCTGTGACTACATCCACAGATTTACCTGACTTTCCTATCACAATATATATATATATATATATATATATATATATATATATATATATATATATATATATATATATATATACATATGTTTTTTGTTTTTTTTTTTTGTTTTTTTGTTTTTTTTGGTTTTAAGGTATATATGTATATATGAATTTTAATGTGTATATTCATTTTAGTTGTAATTCTGTGACACCCTGAAGGACTGATGATTTTGGACATTTTTCGTTTGGAGTATTTTTTATCAGTGTTGTAAAGATTTGGTCACATATGTTTAAGGGTCCACATTTATATGGGGGGCACTCTTTACGTCTGGAGGAGAAGAGATTTCATCTCCAAATATAAGAAAGGTTTCTTAACAGTAAGAGCTGTGAAAATGTGGAATAGCCTCCCTCCAGAGGTGGTTCTGCACAGCTCAGTAGATTGCTTTTAAAAAGGCCTGGATTCTTTCCTAAATGTACATATTATAACTGGATACCAGGGCCGGACTGGCCATAGGGCAGACCGGGCATATGCCCGGTGGGCCGAGGCCTCCGCCCTGATCTGACAGTGTGTCAGTCACTGTGTGTGTTCCGGCCGTTGCCGCTGCTGGCCTCTCCGCGGCCGATTCCGCGGAGAGTCTGGGCCGCATTACCGCAAATAGGCCGCCCGCTGTCCCTGACTCCCCACTTCCCAGTGCTGGCCTCTCTGCGGCCGATTTCGCAGAGAGTCTGGGCCCGCATTACCGCAATTAGGCCGCCCGCTGTCCCTGACTCCCCACTCCCCAGTGCTGGCCTCTCCGCGGCCGATTCCGCAGAGAGTCTGGGCCGTATTACCGCAATCTGGCCACCTGCCGGCCGCCGCTGTCCCTGACTCCCCACTCCTAAGCTCCGCAGCAGCATCCAGCGTTGCTGCGTAGCTCAGGAGGGGGTGGGACCGTGAACCGTCAGGTGACTCTGAGACTGAAGGCCGGGGGTGGAGCTAGAGGGGCCCCTGCTTGCCTTGTTGTCGGGAAGAAGTGGGAACTTAGAAGAAGCACCGCACCGCGTGACACAGACACAGTGACACTGACAGTCTGTCTGTCTGACTAAGTGTCGACTCGGAGTGGACTGGAATCACTGACTGGAGGAGTATGGACTCTGGAGTGGAGTCAGTGAGTCACTGTCGACGAGACAACAACACCACTGCACCCAGGCACCCACCCACGACCACACGAGCCAAGGCCTGCTGCAACAGCAACAACAAAAAGGTAAGGAAAGGGCAGCACTGCAGGCCAGCAGCAGCACAATTTACAAACACAACACCACCGGTCCTCATAGATAATGCAGGGGTGGTTCACTGTGATTGACATTGACATCAACCCATCCTGAGTGAGAAATGACATGCAGACTGGTCTGGAAGTGGCTTTGTTGCAGGCATAGCTATGTTAATAGTAACACAGTGTCATGGTGGGTATTACTTCTGCTTTTCAGTGCTGGGATCCCTGATTTGAACCCTGAGCTTGACACTAGCTGAATAGCATGTTCTATGTTCACCCTCTGCTTCCACAGGCAGGGCAGCCATCAGAAATTTTGAGGCCCCTTACATAGTTTTAGGCCTGGCCCCCCCTCCCGGTCTGGGCCCCCCCGGGCCTGACCACCAACATTCCCCAGGGCCCGCCTACCATGGTCATCCTCCTCCTCCAGTCCCATGTCCTCCTGCATCCCATGTTCTCCTCCTCCAGTCCCATGTCCTCCTGTATCCCATGTCCTCCTCCTCCAGTCCCATGTCCTTCTGCATCCCATGTCCTCCTCCAGTCCCATGTCCTCCTGCATCCCATGTCCTCCTCCAGTCCCATATCCTCCTCCTCCAGTCCCATGTCCTCCTCCAGTCCCATGTCCTCCTCCTCTAGTCCCATGTCCTCCTGCATCCCATGTCCTCCTCCTCCAGTCCCATGTCCTCCTGCATCCCATGTCCTCCTCCAGTCCCATGTCCTCCTGCATCCCATGTCCTCCTCCTCCAGTCCCATGTCCTCCTGCATCCCATGTCCTCCTCCTCCAGTCCCATGTCCTCCTGCATCCCATGTCCTCCTCCTCCAGTCCCATGTCCTCCTGCATCCCATGTCATCCTCATCCAGTCCCATGTCCTCCTGCATCCCATGTCCTCCTCCTCCAGTCCCATGTCCTCCTGCATCCCATGTCATCCTCCTGCATCCCATGTCATCCTCCTCCAGTCCCATGTCCTCCTGCATCCCATGTCCTCCTGCATCCCATGTCCTCCTCCTCCAGTCCCATGTCCTCCTGCATCCCATTTCCTCCTCCTCCAGTCCCATGTCCTCCTGCATCCCATGTCCTCCTCCTCCAGTCCCATGTCCTCCTGCATCCCATGTCCTCCTCCTCCAGTCCCATGTCCTCCTGCATCCCATGTCCTCCTCCTCCAGTCCCATCTCCTCAATCCCAGGAACATAAAGGTGAACGGTTCTAGTAAATGCCGCTCCTCCTGTTCAGGAGTGAACAGGTGGAGAACAGGGGAGGGTTGGGCCTACAGCTGTTTGTGAGGGCTAGTGAGGGGCAGGACCCCCCACATAGTGCCAGCAAAGCTCACTTGATTTCTTACTATTATTCAAGTGGTTTACAGCAGTTACTTTATATGAAGTTGACAATTGTTTTTTATGTATCTGGCACACCAATTTCTTTGAAAACATTTTTCGGCACACTCTGCCCAAAAAGGTGGTCTACCCCTTGATTAGAGTAACCCTCATCTTGTGCTGCTTCATACTATTTTTAGGACTCAACCATCAAAACAGGATTTAAAGTAAGACAAACAAACAAAAAAACAGCATCATATGGCAGCTCTGATCTAAATTGGACCCAATCTATCAGATTAGACTAAAAAAGGTACCGTAATCGAATCCACACATCCTGGAACATTAAATCCTGTCATCAACCATCCCGACGAACGCTACGCCCCAGTCACGCCCCCCGTCATGCCCCCCCCCCCCTCCTGGGCTGCTCAGTCCAAAATGCCCGGGCCTATTTTTTGTCCCAGTCCGGGCCTGCTGGATACTAACATTTATAGGTAAAGTTGATCCAGGGAATATCCGATTCCATGTCCCACCCCCCCCATACACCCCATTTTCCCTGCCCACCCAGTAACCTCAAAATAGGAAGTAGCCCTCAACACTGTCTGGCTGTCAGGTCCTGTGCTGGCCATGGTCTGTGGGTCCTGCTGCCCATGGCCTGTGGGTCCTGCTGGGAGCTGGCCATGGCCTGTTGGTACTGCTGGGAGCTGGCCATGGACTGTTGGTCCTGCAGTCCATGGCCTATTGGTCCTGCTGGCCATGGCCTGTTGGTCCTGCTGGCCATGACCTGGAGGTCCTGCTGGCCAAGGCTTGTGAGTCCTGCTGGGAGCTGGCCATGGCCTGTAGGTCCTGATGGGAGTTAGCCATGGCTTGCGAGTCCTGCTGGGAGCTGGCCATGGCCTTTTGGTCCTGCTGGCCATGGTATGTGGGTCCTGCTGGGAGCTGGCCATGGCCTGTTGGTCCTGCTGGCTATGGCCTGTTGGTCCTGCTGGCCATGGCCTGTGGGTCCTACTGGGAGCTAGCCATGGCCTTTAGGTCCTGCTGGGAGCTGGCCATGGCCTGTAGGTCCTGATGGGAGTTAGCCATGGCCTGTGGGTCCTGCTGGCCATGGACTCTGGGTCTTGCTGGAAGCTGGCCATGTCCTGTGGGTCCTGCTGGCCATGGCCTGTGGATCCTGCTGGGAACTGGCCATGGCATATGGGTCCTGCGGTCCTATAGGTGCTGCTGGCCTGTAGGTCCTGCTGGGAGCTGGCTATGGCCTGTGGCCCACAGGCCAATGGCCAGCTCCCAGCAGAACCTACAGGCCAGTGGCCAGCAGGACACAAAGGCCATGGCCAGCTCCCAGCAGAACCTACAGGCCAGTGGCCAGCAGGACCCAAAGGTCATGGCCAGCTCCCAGCAGAACCTACAGGCTCCACAGTGATGGGCACTGGTGAGGCAGAGCTGATGGGCACTGGTGAGGCTGCATTTATGGGCACTGGTGAGGCTGTATTGATGGACACTGTTAAGGCTGAGCTGATGGGCACTGGTGAGGCTGCATTGATGGGCTCCCACTGCTGTAAATCAGTGTGGGGGCGAGCCACAGTTCTATGTGTCTTATGGACACATAGAGCGGGTTTCAGGAGCGAGCCTTCACTAGTGCCCCATAACAGGCGGCTTGCTATCGGGGGCACTTGTCAATGGGGAGGAGCCAAGAAGTAGGGGATCAGGGATGCTCTGTGTAAAACCACTGCACAGAGCAGGTAAGTATGACTTGCTTGTTATTTGAAAAATGCATAAATAAATAAACCTTTAACCACTTACCGCAAATCAACGTAGACCTACATCGGCTGCAATAGGTGGCTGTACCAGGGTGATGCCTGCAGCTAGAGGCATCTTCCTGGTACCATTTTTTAGAGCCGGCAGTCGGCTTTCCGGGGGTAATGACCGATGCGGCTCGAGAGCCGCTCGATCGTTACCCCAGTGAGCGGGAGGGAACGCCCCCCCCCCGCCTCCTGCCGCCTTCCGTGGCTCTGCCTGGGTCTCACCAAGAGACCCGAGCAACCAGTCGACACATCCCGGATTCGGCTTCGATCGATGACGTAACCTGGAGGCAGCGTCCATGATGTCACGTCCGGGTTACTCGGCTGCTAAAGGCGCCGAATTTAAAAAGTGACTGTATTCAAAAATGCAGTTTTCTGCATTTTGAATACATTAAAGTGCCCCCAATCCCTCCATAAAGAGTACCTGTCACCGCCTATTACTGTCACAAGGGATGTTTATTGTTTACATTGTTTGTGACAGCAATAAAAGTAAACAGTTTTTTTTTTTTTTTTTTTGTAAAACCTGTACTAAAATTAAAAGAATAAATAAAATAAATAGGAAAAAAAATGTTTAACCGCCCCCGTCGCCGGGAGCTCGCGCACAAAAGAAAACGTATACGGAAGTCGCGCCCGCAAATGAAATTGCTGTTCAAACCACACATGTGAGGTATCACGGCGATCGCCACAGCGAGAGCAATAATTTAAAAAAAAGAGCTACTCTGTAACTCTAAATTATTAACCGTTAAAATTTTTTAAAGCATCGCCTATGGAGATTTTTATTGACCGTAGTTTGTCGCCATTCCGGGGATGTGCGCAATTTTAAACCGTAACATGTAGGGTATCTATTTACTTAGCGTGACATCATCTTTCACAATATACAAAAAAATGGGCTAACTTTACTGATTATTTTTTTTTAAATGCACTGAAATATCGTTTTTCCAAAAAAATGGCGTTTGAAAGACTGCTGCGCAAGTACCGTGTGGACAAAAAATATTGCAATGACCACCATATATATATATATTGTGACAGGAAGTCAGGTAAATCTGGAGATGTAGTCACAGACAGGAGATACATCTCCACCTGGATTGGAAAGTCCACCAATTACTATAGGGTGTCGGCTGCAGAGCTAGCCAGCAGGAAGTTGAAGACCATTCAGCTGTTCAGAATGAGAAAATGAAGGTCTCTATAATTGGTCCAGAGGAAGTCTAAGGATTGCTGCCTCCTGACGCCGTGTGGGCTGAGGTCTTGGATCGTTTCTAGGTGAAAAGAAACCAATGGACATTTCCTGTGTGAAGGGGAAATTAAATGTGTGCCTCCCGACAAGCTGTGTGAGCATGGGAGAAGACCCCCTGAAGTGATGTGCGCTAAGGAGGGTAAACCGCTGTGAAGACTTCACAAGGTGAGGACATGGATTGTTTTTCTATGTGAAAAGAAAACAAAGGAAAGTTCTCTAGGTGGAGAGAAAACAAAGGGACATGTTTTGTATGTGAAAGGAAAGTCCAATGAACATGTGCTGTGAGAAGATAAAACATGGACTATTGAGTATCCGCTGTAGGATAAGAAAGTCTGCCCAACAGTAGGTTGGGGACAGACTCTTAGGTAGGTTCCAGTGTGTGAAGGTAGCCGCCCACCGTGGCAAGGATTTATTTTGTTTTATTTTTATTTTGCTGTTTTGATGCTTGCACTGGTGTGAAGAAAAATTGCAAGAATAAAACTCATACACTGTTTTTGCAACCACTTCTAGGCTATCTTACTGTGAAAACGAACCCCCCCCCCAAGGGGTCATCCACTCCTACCACTGAGTGAAACCCTACAATATATATATATATATATAATGTTTGGGGGTTCTAAGTAATTTTCTAGCAAAAAATACCAATTTTAACTTGTAAACATGTGTCAGAAATGGGCTTGGTCCTTAACCGGTTTCCGACTGCCGCAAGTACATATACTGCAGCGGTCAGCCCCGGCCAAGCAAAGTGACGTATGGGTACGTCACTAGCCTGTAAGCCAATAGGGGGCGAGTGCGTGCCCCCGGAGGCACGCTCCCGCCCCGGCTCGTTCACGGACACCTCCGTGCGTGTGACCGGCGGACCCGATCGTCCGCTGTGAAGGGAGAAAAGCAGGCGGCAAATGTAAACAAAGCCGCCTGTCATTCTTCCCTGTGTAACAGCAGAGATCATACGGTCCTGTTGTAGGACTGTTGATCTGTGCTGTTACATGTAAAGCCACATCCAATCACAGTTAGAAACACGCCTCTAGGGACACACTTAACCCTTCCTTCCCCAATAAAGTTAACCCCTTCCCTGCCAATGTCATTTTTACAGTAACAGTGCATATGTATAGCACTGATTACTGTAGTAATGTCACTGGTAACCTAAAAAGTGTCAAAAATGTCAGTCAAGGGTCCGATCTGTCCGCCGCAATGTCGCAGTCCCGCAAAAAAATCGCAGATCGCCGCCATTACTCGTTAAAAAAAACAACAAAAATGACAAAAATCTTTCCCTTAGTTAGTAAACGCAATAACTTTTGCGCAAACCAATCAAAATACGCTTATTGTGATTTTTTTTACCAAACATATGTAGCAGAAAACAAATTGGCCAAAAATGTTAAAAAATTTGTTTTTTTACATTTTTTTGGGGGAATTTCATATAAAAAAAATGTGAAAAATATTGTTATTTTTGCAAAATTGTCTTTTTTTTTGTTTATAGCGCATGATCAAAAATCGCACAGGTGATCAAATACCACCAAAAGAACGCTCTGTTTGTGGGAAAAAAAGGACTTCAAATTCGTTTAGGTACAGCGTCGCACGACCGCTCAATTGTCCGTTAAAGCCACGCAGTGCCGAATCGCAAAATAGGGCCTGGTCAGGAAGCGGGTAAAATCTTCCAGGACTTAAGTATTTAAGTGGTTAATATCACTTTAAATTTTGGGGACTAATGGGTTATAATTGAAGTCTCTCTCCAGCAAAGAGCAGGAGCACACAAGCCTTTCTTCCTTGTCATCCCTAAAATAAAAATGAAGCAGTTTTTAATAAAAGTGGCATCTAATAACTGGAGGAAAGGTGTGGAGATACAATGACCGACCTTTACCATTATCCCGCCTGGTAGTTTAAAGAGGCAAAAAGGGTTAACAATGAATTTTAGCAGCTGGTGACAAAGGAATGTGAACTTCGCCTTAGGGTGATCAGAATGTTCATGAAACAATATCCAACTTCAAGAAAATATTTTTTCATAAGAGAAAAGTTTCGTAGAATGCGAGATTAGTGGACACGGCAACTTGACTTTAATGAAAAGGTGCTGATCCCAACTCAGTAACTATCACTGTTAAGAAATGATGCTTTCTTTCACTTTAATCCTCCACTATTTTAGGGAAGGGTGATGACTGGATGTGCGCTGACTGCATTACGCTCCCTTATTAGTTGTGTGACACGGTAACCTCCAGAAGTCATGGTGCACCCGTTTAAACATTTGGCTTAAGTGTGTTAATGGGGCTGAGCTTATGTAACTCAGCAATATAAAATAAACTATGCTCCGTCTTAGGCTAAAGCTTAGTTTAAAAAAACTGAACACTGCATGCAAGGTCTGTGAAGAGATATATCCCAGAGATAAGCAATAAATGCTTGCTAAGTATACATGGACAACATAAAAAAAAAATGACTACTACTACTGGGTAGCCCGGTGGAAGAAGCTCCGGGACACGTGAGGACACTCATAGCATTTATTTTTGCAGCAGCCAGAATCTCCATTGCTGGGTCCTGGAAGTCCCTCACTTTTCCATTTGACTTGGTGAAGACCAAGTTGTCATGGATCATGGTCAACGAATGCCTCTCGGCAATATTACTCGATAAACAAGCCTTGTTTGATAAAATCTGGGAGCCCTAGATCAGATGTCCTATAAGATGTTCACTATATTACCAAAAGTATTAGCAACGCCTGGCTTTACACACACACATGAACTTTATTGGCATTCCAGGCTTTGTCACGTGTTGAGGGGTGTACTCACTTTTGTGAGATACTGTGTATATATATATATATATCTATATATATATATAGATATATCTATATATATATATATATCTATATATATATATATATATATATATATATATATATATATATATCTATATATATAGTTACATAGTTACATAGTAGGTGAGGTTGAATAAAGACAATAGTCCATCCAGTTCAACCTGTGTAGGTGTGTGTGGACGTATTCCTTTCCCATACCCCTGAATGTTTCGATCCTTGAGATGTACATCCAAGAGTCTTTTAAAAATAGCCATACTCCCCCCCGCAGTTACTACCATTTGTGGCAGGGAATTCCACAGTCTAGTAGCCCTTACAGTAAAGAAGCCCGTGCGTAGCCTGTGGTTAAATCTCTTCTCCTCTAAACGCATTGTATGACCTCGTGTCCTCATGCATTCCTTGCGACTGAATAGTTTTTTTTCTATGCTCTGATCACCGTTGAGGTATTTGTAAATCGCTATCATGTCCCCTCTCACACGTCTCTTCTCCAGGGAGAATAAATCTAGTGCTTCTAAACGCTCTTCGTAATTAAGGTCCTCAAATCCCCTAATAAGTTTTATTGCCCTTCTCTGTACTCTCTCAAGCTCCAATACATCCCTTCTGAGAACTGGCGGCCAGAACTATATACTGTATATCACACTAAATTATCAAAAGTATTGGGACGCCTGGCTTTACACACACATGAACTTTAATGGCATCCCAGTCTTAGTCCGTTGAGTTCAATATTGAGTTGGCCCACCCTTTGCAGCTATAACAGTTTCATCTCTTCTGGGAAGACTGTCCACAAGGTTTAGAAGTGTGTCTGTGGGAATGTTTGACCATTCTTCCAGGAGCGCATTTGTGAGGTCAGGCACTGATGTTGGATTAGAAGGCCTGGCTCACAGTCTACACTCAAATTCATCCCAAAGGTGTTCTATCGGGTTGAGGACAGGACTGTGCAGGCCAGTCAAGTCCCTTCACCCCAAACTCACCACTCATCCATGTCTTATGGACCTCGCTTGATCACCCATTGTGTTAACCCCTTCCCTTCCAGTGTCATTATTACAGTAACAGTGCATATTTTTAGCACTGATTACTGTAGTAATGTCACTGCTCCCCCCAAAAGTGTCAAAAATGTCAGTTAGGGGTTCGATCTGTCCACCACAATGTCGCAGTCCCACTAAAAATTGCAGATCGCCGCCATTACTATTAAAAAAAAAACAATAAAAATAACATAAATCTTTTCCCTAGTTTGTAGAAGCAATAACTTTTGCCCAAACCAATCAAAATACGCTTATTTTTTTTTGCCAAAAATATGTAGCAGAAAACAAATTGGCCTAAAATGTTAAAAAAATTAGATTTTTAAATTTTTTTGGGAATGTTATATAGCAGAATGTGAAAAATGTTTTTTCTTTTTTTTTTTAGAATTGTTGCTCTTTTTTTGTTTGTAGCGCAAAAAATAAAAATCGCAGAGGTGATCAAATACTACCAAAAGAAATCTCTATTTGTGCGAAAAAAAGGACATCAATTTCATTTGGGTACAGTGTCGCATGACCGCGCAATTGTCCGTTAAAGTAACGCAGTGCCGAATCACAAATAATGGTCTGGTCATTAAGGGGGCAAATCCTTCCGGTCCAGAACTGGTTAAAGTGATTGTAAACGATCACCTTGTAAAACAACCTATTCTGTTTAAAATAGAATTGAAAGGCAAAAAATGTGTGCATAGATATAAAAAAAAACATTACAAATACAATTTTTCCCTTTTTTTAATAAGTGATCACATTCCCTCTGTTTTTAGCTGCATAAGAGCTGGTGGGAGGAGGAGAAGCAGCAGCACACTGAGCTTCCCAGTGAATGGCTGTACAGTGGGGGCGTGTCAGGACAAGTCTGAATATTGGAGGAGAGCAGGCTGAGTTCCCAGCATAGCTAGAGAACAGACAACTGTGTATTCTTCAGCTTAGAGTGGTCAGTTTTTAATAGGAAGGCAGAGGGACTGGCAGGGACACCAGGGATTTCACATAAAGGAAGCAATACAAAGAGAACAAGTACACAGTGGTGTATTTAGGTTGTGTGCTGCCCTAGGCCTAAACTTGTGCAGCCCCTAATTTAAATATGGTAATAATATATGTATAGCGCTTAACCCATTCATGTATACATAATAATTAAAAAAGTGAATATGCGACAAGTGATGTCCAATGCATAAAAAAAAAAAAATAATAATAATAGTCCGTAAATTCTTAAAAATTAGTCCCAACAAATATGTGCACAAATAAAATATTCAATTCCAGCATCTGAATGTGATTCGTATTGTTGAAAGAAATATTTTATATATGTAGCAAATCCAAACTTGTAGGTGCTGCTCCGTAGAGTGATATTGCAAAAGGGCACACAGGCAAAAATGAGAAAAGGGAGGCCGCTTACCAGATGTAGTTGGTCATCCAAATTAATGGATAAACCTCAGTGCACTTTAAGAGAGTATTGGCAGGATCCACCCTGACGACGTCAAGCCTATGACGAAAACGCGTTGGGTGGAGTCAGATGTGACGTTACCACGCCCCCAGAGCCGGCTTACTACTACCTAAGAGGACGCTGTAGTTTGTTTCTGTACACAGCCGTTTGGGATTCATGCCTATTCTGATGCTTATTATGTGAGTGCAATTGTTTAATAAATGTTTTTAAGCTTAAAACGGTATCACGCTATGTCCGTACCCCTTCCTTTTATGTTTTGGAAATCGAGCCCCTTTGAATGTCTCAGCATACTTGACATAAATCATCACCCCTGTGAACTTCTATGAGTGTATACGAAGCCTGCTGTGGTCTATCCCTTGATTGGGTGACCAGATACATCTGGTAAGCGGTACATTTGGACGTTCAGTGTTGGTGATTACCCATGGGTGTGCGTATTGCTGGCATTTGTGGTGCTTTTTTTCTCTACCTGCGATTCATATGAGATACACGGGATGTATTGGGTCTCATGTGAGTGCAACCTCCCACTTTTTTCTTTTTCCCCCAATTTTCCATACGGTATCACGCTATGTATTTTCCATATATCTTGTTTTATATATGATCTCGGAATTCTCTGATCACATGCTACTGAGTGCCTGTTGCCTGATATCGGTGAGAGGTGAACTGGGTGGATCCTGCCAATACTCTCTTAAAGTGCACTGAGGTTTATCCATTAATTTGGATGACCAACTACATCTGGTAAGCGGCCTCCCTTTTCTCATTTTTGCCTGTGTGCCCTTTTGCAATATCACTCTACGGAGCAGCACCTACAAGTTTGGATTTGCTATATATATATAAAATATTTCTTTCAACAATGCGAATCACATTCACATGCTGGAATTGGATATTTTATTTGTGCACATATTTGTTGGGACTAATTTTTAAGAATTTACGGAATATTATTATTTTTATTTTTTTGATGCGTTGGACATCACTTGTCGCATATTCACTTTTTTAATTATAATGTATACATGTATGGGTTAAGCGCTACACATATATTATTACCAATTTTGCAGGATTCTCTATAGGTCCATGTGTGCAGCTTCCCTCTTCTTTCATAGTTACACCTTCATATTATTTATTTTTTATACCTTGGTTACACTAATTTTTTTGTTGTTTAATCTTTAGCACAGAAATCTGCCCACATCCTAATTTAAATATGACCCACCTCTTCCTGTAAAGGCCACACCCTTTCCTGTTTATGACCCGCCCTGTCATCTGTAAACCACAGACCACAACCAGTCTATCAGTGCCCATAAGTCCAGCCTCATCAGTGCCGCCTTATCAGTGCAGCCTCATCACTGCCCATCAGTGCAGCCTCATCAGTGCGGCCTCATCAGTACAGCCCGATCAGTGGCCATCAGTGCAGCCTATCAGTGCCCATCAGTGCAGCTTATCAGTGCCACCTCATCAGTGGCCATCAGTGAAGCCTACTAGTGCCCATCAGTACCAGCAGGTAGCAGTGTGACCGCTTTATGGGGGTGCCAGACTGATTTGCCCCATAGGACTGGCACTATACTAAAAGTGTAGTGCAAGCCGGTGGGGACCCTTTTTGTGCAGGAACCAGGAGGAGACTGTTTTTTTTTCCATGTGGGGTGCAGCTTTTTTGCTGCCCCCCCTGCAAAGTGCTGCCCTAGGCCTGGGCCTTTTTGGCCTAGGCCAAGATACAGCACTGCAAGTACATGGTACAGCAGCCACATATCATGAATATGAAGTGTTGGGGTAGCAAACGCTTTAATAGTAAGTACTGTATATACTATAAGTATAAGCCGAGTTTTTCAACACATTTTTTTGTGCTGAAAACGTCCCCCTCAGCTTTAGTCATAAAAAAAAAAATGTTCCCGGCCAGCCCGACGTGCTCTGAGGCCCTTTAGATTTAAAAATGGCGACGCCCGGCGCCAACATGTCATCCCGCATGCGCCACCACCACTTGGGAAAGGCCGTACACGTTCGGCTATTCCCGGGAAGCGGCGGTGGCGCATGCGCAATGACGTGTTGCCGCCGTTTTTAAATCTAAGGGGCCTCAGGAACAGGTAACTGAGACTCCTCCACAGCCGCACTACCTGCCATTATGCAGGGGCTGCGGGCATACTACAAGAGATGCAGTGCTGCGGGGATGGTACACCTGTATCTCCTGCATCTCCTGTAGTATGCCTGCAGCCCTGCATTCTCTTGTACTATGCCCGCAGCCCTGCATTCTCCTGTACAATACCCGAGCCCTGAATTCTCCTGTACAATGCCTCCAGCCCTTCATTCTCCTCGAAAATGCCCACAGTCCTGCATTCTCCTGTACAATGCCCACAGCCCTGCATTCTCCTGTACCATGCCCACAGCCCTGCATTCTCCTGTACAATGCCCCCAGCCCTGCATTCTCCTGTACAATGCCCACAGCCCTGCATTCTCCTGTACAATGCCCCCAGCCCTGCATTCTCCTGCACCATGTCCGCAGCCCTGCATTTTCCTGTACCATGTCCGCAGCCCTGCATTCTCCTGTACCATGTCCGCAGCCCTGCATTCTCCCATACAATGCCCCCAGCCCTGCATTCTCCTGTACAATGCCCCCAGCCCTGCATTCTCCTGTACAATGCCCCCAGCCCTGCATTCTCCTGTAAAATGCCCACAGCCCTGAATTCTCCTGTACAATGCCCACAGCCCTGCATTCTCCTGTATAATGCCCACAGCCCTGCATTCCCCTGTACAATGCCCACAGCCCTGCATTCTCCTGTACCATGTCCGCAGCCCTGCATTTTCCTGTACCATGTCCCCAGCCCTGCATTCTCCTGTACCATGCCCGCAGCACTGCATTCTCCTTAACCATGCCCCCAGCCCTGCATCTCCTGTACCATGCCCCCAGCCCTGCATTCTCCTGTACAATGCCTACAGCCCTGCATTTTCCTGTACAATGTCCGCAGCCCTGCATTCTCCTGCACCATGCTCACAGGACTGCATTCTCCTGTACCATGCCCGCAGCACTGCATTCTCCTGTACCATGCCCACAGCACTGCATTCTCCTTTACCATGCCCACAGCCCTGCATTTCCTGTACCATGCCCACAGCCCTGCATTCTCCTTTACCATGCCCACAGCCCATGTTTTGGGTCTTGTTGTGGTCCATTTGGGTCCAGTATCTGCTGCATTTCCCACCCTAGGCTTATACTCGAGTCAATCATTTTTCCCATTTTATTGTGGTAAAATTAGGGGCCTCAGCTTATATTCGGGTCGGCTTATACTCGAGTATATACAGTAAATAAATACTTAAGTCAGTAAGTAATTTGGTACAGGGTACATAATACTGTGAAATTGTAGAGGCAAATAGATATATGGTTTCATTGGGTATAATGAAAGAAAAAGTACAAAACATAAAATAGTAAATTAAAAATAATTAACCGTGAACAATATAAAACTGGATACTATCTACTTCATTTATATACGGCATCTGGACCTGTGGTTCTAAACAAAACTGATAGCTTATCCATTTTTATCTGGTGCGTTGTGCGAGCGAGAGAGGTATTTCCATGTTCAGGACCCTGGAGGTTTAGTGAGAGGAGGGGGAGATCTCAAGAGGTGTCATATTTGTCATAGTGCATTTGGAGATCCTTGTAGTAAACAAAAGGGATGTGACGGGTCTTGAGTGCATCTGGGGATATTGTTGAGTTCATGAAGGCCAGCCAACGTAGGAAGAAAAGTTTTGGTTGAAGTCCATGTTAATTTTTTCTTTGTGTTGTAGCAGTAGTAATTCTTGTTTATCCTGTGAAATTTTTAGACAAGAGGAGGAATTCCAATTTTTTAGAATTGCTCACCAGGCCATGAAGAGGCATGTTAGGATCCAATCTTTGTGTTGAGATTCAGCATTAGAAGACCATGTCAGGAGTTGCTTGTCCCAATATCCAAAGATTAGAAGGCGAGGGTCTTTTGGGAGATTGAGTAGAATCAGGGATCCTCAAACTATGGCCCTCCAGCTGTTGCGGAACTACACATCCCATGAGGCATTGTAAAACTCTGACATTCACAGACATGACTAGGCATGATGGGAGTTGTAGTTCCTGAACAACTGAAGGGCCATAGTTTGAAGACCCCTGGAGTAGAGTAATTCCTTGTATGAAGGATATGGTTTGTTCCCAGAAAGTGGAGATGTATACTGCTTGGCCAAAAAAAAAAAAGTCACCGCCTGGAATTAACTAAGCAACTAACTAAACAAAGCATGCAGTAACTATACTATTGGATAGTTACTGCATGGGCCTAAAGAATGAGGTCAGCTGACTACCTGAATATACTGAATGACCAGGTTATTCCATCAATGGATTTTTTCTTCCCTGATGGCATGGGCAAATTCCAAGATGACAATGCCAGGATTCATCGAGCTCTAATTGTGAAGAGTGGTTCAGGGAGCATGAGACATCATTTTCACGCATGGATTGGCCACCACAGAGTCCAGAACCTAACCCCATTGAGAATCTTTGGGATGTGCTGGAGTGCTTTGCTCAGTGGTCCGACTCTCCCATCATCAATACAAGATCTTGGTGAAAAATGAATGCAACACTGGACGGAAATAAATCTTGTCACATTGCAGAAGCTTATCGAAACAATGCCACAGCGAATGTGTGCCGTAATCAAAGCTAAAGGCGGTCCAATGCGTGTGACCTTATTTTTTTATGGCGACTTTTGTTTTGGCCAGGCAGTGTATTTGCATTACCAAAAGCGGTGGGTTAATGAAGGTCTTGGCTGGTTGCAAAAAGTTCATGAGGCAGACTAAGGGTTGTTTTTATCCAAATAAAAGGGTATGTGAGCCCGGTGGAGAGTGTACAGTATTATCACTGATCATTCTATTAGTGTCATTGTTGATGTCAGGGACCCTCCCAGATAGCCAGGAGCTCTGGCTCATCTCCACCGCGAAGAAAAGGGACCGCATGAACACCTGAGGAACATTTTCCTTTCCAGTAATATATCCAAATTTCAATACCAAATGCCAGCAAATTATGTTAACTGCTTGCCGACCGCCGCACGA
>NC_138771.1:30599696-30687211 GCF_965119305.1 Pelophylax lessonae | reverse complement strand
AGCGATAACACCAAATCTAACACACCTGCTCCCCATTCACACTTGAAACCTTGTAACACTAACGAGTCACATGACACCAGGGAGGGAAAGAGGCGAATTGGGCCCAAATTGGACATTTTCACTTAGGGGTGTACTCACTTTTGTTGCCAGCGGTTTAGAGATTAACCACTTTACCACTAGAGCATTTTGCTGTCTTACGTCTGGGCCACTTTTTGCGATTCGGCGCTGTGCGAATTTAACTGAAAATTGCGTGGTCATGCGACGCCGTACCCAAACAAAATTTACGTCCTTTTTTTCCCACAAACAGAGCTTTCTTTTGGTGGTATTTGATCACCTGTGCGATTTTTACTTTTTGCGCTATAAACAAAAAAAGAGCGTTTATTTTGAAAAAATAACAATATTTTTCACATTTTTTTTATATGAAATTCCCCCCAAAAAAGATGTAAAAAACAATTTTTTTTTTAATTTTTGGCCAATTTGTTTTCTGCTACCCATGTTTGGTAAAAAAAAATCGCAATAAGCGTATTTTGATTGGTTTGCGCAAAAGTTATTGCGTTTACTAACTAAGGGAAAGATTTATGTCATTTTTGGTGTTTCTTTTTTTAACGAGTAATGGCGGCGATCTGCGATTTTTTTTGCGGGACTGCGACATTGTGGCGGACAGATCGGACCCCTGACTGACATTTTTGACACTTTTGGGGGTACCAGTGACATTACTGCAGTAATCAGTGCTATAAATATGCACTGTTACTGTAAAAATGACACTGGCAGGGAAGGGGTTAATTTTATTGGAGAGGGAGGGGTTAATGTATGCCTGGTGCTTACTGACGTGTGGGGGGGGGGGAGGTGACTGTGTGAGACAGGGACAGATCGGATGTCCAGCTATGCTGAACATTCCGATCTGTCAGTCCCTGTCACTATGGAGATCCGCCCGCTCTGTTTACACAGGCGGGCGGATCTCCAAACTGGATTCCCCGACGATCGGGGCAGAGCAGTGGCGATCGCCGCTGCTCCTCCCCTGGCCCGACTCCCGCTGTGAATGAAAACAGCGGGAGCGCGCCTCCGGCGGCGCGCGAGCGCCGCCTACGGGGGAGGAGTCTGGCGACGTAGGTCTACGTCGTCAGACCTACAAGAGCCACTTTGCCGCAATAGTACTACGGTACTCAGCGGTAAAGTGGTTAATGGCTGTGTGTTGAATTATTTTGAGGGGACAGCAAATTGACACTGTTATACAAGCTGTACACTCACTACTTTACATTGTAGCAAAGTGTCATTTCTTCAGTGTTGTCACATGAAAAGATATAATAAAATATTTACAAAAATGTGAGGGGTGTACTCACTTTTGTGAGATACTGTATATGTTTGTACGGGGCTCAAAAGAAACAACGAGACCATGAAAAAGGGTATATCTGGTGGTGAAATATACCTTATATGGGATGCGTTGCTAGAGCATTAATAATCCTTAATGAAGGTAGCTTGGGTAGCATTACAGTCTAGTATATATATATATATATATATATATATATATATACACATATATATATGCATACTGTATATGGTCATCAGAACAACTATGATCGACAAAATGGTGGTTCTTGATTTATATTTAACACTACAAACTTAGCCACATCTTGCCTTATGGTTTTTACCCTGTGGTAGTCACCTGGGAGCAGATGATAACACTCATTTGAACACCTTACTTATTCCTGTTAAAATGAGTGGGAGGGGGAAAAAAAGGAGAGAGGTGAGGATTATAATAGACTGAAAAACATACAGCTTATCACATAATTGTCATCTCGACTCCATAACTCAACCTCCTAATAGAAACATTGATTGTATGCATTTAGAGTACACTTGGACAGATAATACTTATTGCCCAACCCTAACACTATAACTCTCAATATCATCTGCACCTCTGTGTTATCAGAAGGAAATACAATGATCTATTAATGCGGTTTTGCATGGCCCTCGTTTTGTAATGATCATCCAGTTCATTCAAATGGCCAACCAGTTATGCAGGATGCACTTATATATATATTTTTGTTTTTAAGATTATACTACAGTCTAGTCTAATTCTTGGCTTGGAGCGCCATGACCCTCACTCGAACATACTCCTAAGACGTTAAATATTCCAAAACTTAGACACTGTTGTCTTCCTATAATTCTTAACATAGTTACATAGTAGATGAGGTTGAATAAAGACAATAGTCCATCCAGTTCAACCTGTGTAGGTGTGTGTGGCTGTAATCACCTCACATAGCCCTGAATGTTCTGATCCTTGAGATGTACGTCTAAGAGTCTTTGGAAAGCCACCATACTTCCCGCAGAAACCACCTCTTGTGGTAGAGAATTCCACAATCTTGTAGCCTTAACAGTAAAAAACCCCCCTTGTTGCCTGAGGTTAAAACGCTTCTCCTCTAATCGCATTGTATGTCCTCGAGTTCTCATGCAATCCCTTCGACTGAACAGCTTTTTTTCTAAGCTGAGATCCCCATTGAGATTGTAACGCTGAGCGCTCCGGTCCCTGCTTCTGGACCGGAGCGCTCGCAGCGTTCGTTCCAGATCCACTCACCTGTGCCCGCTCCGGCTCCCTCCTCTGCTCCTCGCTCACATGGTTCACGGAGCGCGCGCCCCTGCACCATAGGGCGCGCGCGCGCAGTTCGTTTGAAATTTAAGGGGCCTGTGCACCAGTAATTGGTGCCTGGTCCAAACCTCCCTTCCTGTTTCCTGTTTCCTGTGACCTGTTTCCTGTTTCCTGTGATCTGTTTCCTGTTTCCTGTGACCTGTTTCCTGTGACCTGTTTCCTGTTTCCTATATAAGTGACCTGCCCCTTCCAGCCATTGCCGGATCTTTGTTGCCTTGTTGCCTTAGTGAAAGCGTTATTTGTGTAATCCTTTGCCTGTTGCCGAACCCTTTGCTAACGACTATCGCCTCTGAACCTGTGCTGCCTGCCCTGACCTTTGCTACGTCTGACTACGCCTCTGCCTGTCCCTTTTGTACTACGCCTATATCAGCAGTCGGTGAGGTTGAGCCGCTACCAGAGGACACGACCTGGTAGTTACCACCGCAGCAAGCTCATCCCGCCTTGCGGCGGGCTCTGGTGAAAACCAGTAACTACTTAGAACCGATCCTCCGGTACGGTCCACGCCAATCCCTCACTGACACAGCGGATCCACTCCCTGCACCGCTCCTGCTACCAGTCCGGACCCTGACAGAGATATTTGTAAATTGCTATCATGTCCCCCCTCAGGCGTCTCTTCTCCAGGGAGAATAAATTAAGCGATTGCAGACGCTCTTCATAATTAAGGTCCTCCAATCCCCTAATTAGTTTAGTTGCCCTTCTCTGGACTCTCTCCAGCTCTAACACATCCCTCCTGAGGCCCGGCGACCAGAACTGGACAGAATACTCCAGATGCGGTCGGACCAGAGTTTTATAAAGTGGAAGGATTATAGTCTTATCTCTGGAATACATCCCTTTCTTTATGCATGCTAATATTCTGCTGGCTTTGGCAGCTGCCGCTTGACATGTTGCCATAAATCAAATGGTATGATTGGTTGACCAGATGTGTTTTTTCTTGTTATCAGAAAATACAGGGGAAACCGTTTTATCCCTCAATTTCCCCACTATAGCACACCCTGTGAATGTTTTTTTTTATCTTCTCATTCCTTCTGTTTTGTCCCAAGTCAGTGTTAAAGTTTATCCTGAATAAAGGTTTAAAACTCTCTGTTGCTTACTGGAGATGGATCAGACCTTGTTAAATAGCACCTTGAATAGTTCAAACATAAAACTTCATTCTTAACATGACCAAAACTCTGTCCATTTCTTATGTCTATAACAGCTCTCTTAGCTACCGTTTTTGTATCTTATCACCACCATCAGGGGCGTAACTACAGGGGTTGCAGGGGTTGCAATCGCTACCGGGCCCCATGCTCCATGTAGCAAACCAGTGGGTGAACTTCCAGGATCGCAAAGGTCACACTTGCGACCGGACCCTGGCATTGCACCACTGTGGGGAGGCCCCAAGATTGCAGGAAGTGGGCCCACAAGATTGCAGGAAGGGGGCCCACTGCAGAACTTGTGAAAGAATCCTGCTGCGGGACCGTAATAAAAGGCCATGCAACGAGTGTAAAGAGCCCCAGGATTAGTGGGAAGAGCCCTGGGCTTGAAGGTAAGGGCCCCAGCCAGGGGTCTGGGGGGCCCTTCATGGTTTCTTGCATCAGGGCCCTGAAGGTTCTAGTTACGCCTCTGACCACCATCCTCTTCCATCTTCTCTTGTAATCTCCCCATTGTATGCCATCGCCCACTCTAATAAGCCAAGCCCCACCTGAGCAGGATCTTGATTTCCATCAGACCTAACTAGAACTCGCGCACACACAGAGAAAATCATCTAATTCCTCTGACACATCCGGGTCCTTTCTTCCCCTTTCCTTTCTCTTGACTTCCCACTTTATCTCTACTCTTTCCTTTTTTTTCTGTTTTTTTAAGTTAGGTAGACTAGCAGGTCTATCTCTACCTCCGGTACATATACCCCGCTCCGCTCTACTTTCCTACCCATTCTGTCATCTCACCCTTCATTTTCTAAAGGCTTAAACATACCTGAAAAATGATCTCAATTTCTTAGAGAATTTCATAAACTGAAAGCTAATATTGTATGCATCCAGAAAACTTATTTTCTGACAGACAAAATTCCAAAACTCACAGACAAAAATTTTCCATATGCATTTCATGCAACAAAGAATCTACAGTGCCTTGCGAAAGTATTCGGCCCCCTTGAACTTTTCGACCTTCTGCCACATTTCAGGCTTCAAACATAAAGATATAAAACTGTAATTTTTTGTGAAGAATCAACAAGTGGGACACAATCATGAAGTGGAACAAAATTTATTGGATATTTCAAACTTTGTTAACAAATAAAAAACTGAAAAATTGGGCGTGCAAAATTATTCAGCCCCTTTACTTTCAGTGCAGCAAACTCTCTCCAGAAGTTCAGTGAGGATCTCTGAATGATCCAATGTTGACCTAAATGACTAATGATGATAAATAGAATCCACCTGTGTGTAATCAAGTCTCCGTATAATTGTACCTGCACTGTGATAGTCTCAGAGGTCCGTTTAAAGCGCAGAGAGCATCATGAAGAACAAGGAAACCACCAGGCAGGACCAAGATACTGTTGTGGAGAAGTTTAAAGCTCGATTTGGATACAAAAAGATTTCCCAAGCTTTACACATCCCAAGGAGCACTGTGCAAGCGATAATATTGAAATGGAAGGAGTATCAGACCACTGCAAATCTACGAAAACCTGGCCGTCCCTCTAAACTTTCAGCTCATACAAGGAGAAGACTGATCAGAGATGCATCCAAGAGGCCCATGATCACTCTGGATGAACTGCAGAGATCTACAGCTGAGGTGGGAGACTCTGTCCATAGGACAACAATCATAACAGTCGTATACTGCACAAATCTGGCCTTTATGGAAGAGTGGCAAGAAGAAAGCCATTTCTTAAAGATATCCATAAAAAGTGTCGTTTAAAGTTTGCCACAAGCCACCTGGGAGACACACCAAACATGTGGAAGAAGGTGCTCTGGTCAGATGAAACCAAAATTGAACTTTTTGGCAACAATGCAAAACGTTATGTTTGGCGTAAAAGCAACACAGCTCATCACCCTGAACACACCATCCCCACTGTCAAACATGGTGGTGGCAGCATCATGGTTTGGGCCTGCTTTTCTTCAGCAGGGACAGGGAAGATGGTTAAAATTGATGGGAAGATGGATGGAGCCAAATACAGGACCATTCTGGAAGAAAACCTGATGGAGTCTGCAAAAGACCTGAGACTGGGACGGAGATTTGTCTTCCAACAAGACAATGATCCAAAACATAAAGCAAAATCTACAATGGAATGGTTCACAAATAAACATATCCAGGTGTTAGAATGGCCAAGTCAAAGTCCAGACCTGAAGCCAATCGAGAATCTGTGGAAAGAACTGAAAACTGCTGTTCACAAACGCTCTCCATCCAACCTCACTGAGCTTGAGCTGTTTTGCAAGGAGGAATGGGCAAAAATTTCAGTCTCTCAATGTGCAAAACTGATAGAGACATACCCCAAGCGACTTACAGCTGTAATCGCAGCAAAAGGTGGCGCTACAATGTATTAACTTAAGGGGGCTGAATAATTTTGCACACCCAATTTTTCAGTTTTTTATTAGTAAAAAAGTTTGAAATATCCAATAAATTTCGTTCCACTACATGATTGTGTCCCACTTGTTGTTGATTCTTCACAAAAAATTACAGTTTTACATCTTTATGTTTGAAGCCTGAAATGTGGCAGAAGGTCGAAAAGTTCAAGGGGGCCGAATACTTTCGCAAGGCACTGTAAAACGAAGGGCGTCTATATTCTCATTTCTAAACAAACACCCTTTCAATTGATTGACTTTAAGTACGAACAAGCAGGTAGATATATTTTCCTTAAGGGAAAAATTGGTCCACGGTCCATCACAATTGCTAACACTAAACAGGTCGCCTTCTTCCGTCAAATAGGAGAATTATTAACTACCTTCTCATCAGGTATTCTTATTCTTGGGGGTGACTCATCCTCAGGTACCTCTGCCATGCCCTACAGAGTGCTAAAACAAATTAAATTACAATTTCAAGGTCTTATGCAGTGGCGGCTGGTGCTCAAAATTTTTGGGGGGGGCGCAAAAAGAAAAATGTAATAGGTATTGCTTTGCGTCAAAAAACGCAGTAAAAAATTGCGTGACTTTGAAGTCATGGTACAGGCATGCACAGGTGATGGTATAGGCATGGCATAGGTGATGGTACAGGCATGGCACAGGTTATGGTACAGGAGATGGTATAGGCATGGCACAGGTCATGGTACAGGAGATGGTATATGCCCCCTTTCAATGCAGTGACCAGCGTACATGCCCCCTTCAATGCAGAGTTCAGCGTGCGTGCCCCCTTCAATGCAATGAACATTGTGCTGTGCCCCCTTCAATGCAATAAACACTGTGCTGTGCCCCCACAATGCAATAAACACTGTTCTGTGCCCCCTTCAATGCAATGAACACTGTGCTATGCCCCCTTCAATGCAATGAACACTGTGCTGTGCCCCAACAATGCAGAGTTCAGCGTGCATGCCCCCTTCAGTGCAATAAACACTGTGCTGTGCCCCCTTCAATGCAATAAACACTGTGCTGTGCCCCCTTCAATGCAATGAACACTGTGCTGTGCCCCCTTCAATGCAATAAACACTGTGCTGTGCCCCCTTCAATGCAATAAACACTGTGCTGTGCCCCCTTCAATGCAATGAACACTGTGCTGTGCCCCCTTCAATGCAATAAACACTGTGATGTGCCCCCTTCAATGCAATAAACACTGTGCTGTGCCCCCTTCAATGCAATGAACACTGTGCTGTGCCCCCTTCAATGCAATAAACACTGTTCTGTGCCCCCTTCAATGCAATGAACACTGTGCTATGCCCCCTTCAATGCAATAAACACTGTGCTGTGCCCCCTTCAATGCAATAAACACTGTGCTGTGCCCCCTTCAATGCAATAAACACTGTGCTGTGCCCCCTTCAATGCAATGAACACTGTGCTGTGCCCCAACAATGCAGAGTTCAGCGTGCATGCCCCCTTCAGTGCAATAAACACTGTGCTGTGCCCCCTTCAATGCAATAAACACTGTGCTGTGCCCCCTTCAATGCAATGAACACTGTGCTGTGCCCCCTTCAATGCAATAAACACTGTGCTGTGCCCCCTTCAATGCAATAAACACTGTGCTGTGCCCCCTTCAATGCAATAAACACTGTGCTGTGCCCCCTTCAATGCAATGAACACTGTGCTGTGCCCCCTTCAATGCAATAAACACTGTGATGTGCCCCCTTCAATGCAATAAACACTGTGCTGTGCCCCCTTCAATGCAATGAACACTGTGCTGTGCCCCCTTCAATGCAATAAACACTGTTCTGTGCCCCCTTCAATGCAATGAACACTGTGCTATGCCCCCTTCAATGCAATAAACACTGTGCTGTGCCCCCTTCAATGCAATAAACACTGTGCTGTGCCCCCTTCAATGCAATAAACACTGCGCTGTGCCCCCTTCAATGCAATAAACACTGTGCCGTGCCCCCTTCAATGCAATGAACACTGTGCTATGCCCCCTTCAATGCAATAAACACTGTGCTGTGCCCCCTTCAATGCAATAAACACTGTGCTGTGCCCCCTTCAATGCAATGAACACTGTGCTGTGCCCCCACAATGCAATGAACACTGTGCTGTGCCCCCTTCAATGCAATAAACACTGTGCTGTGCCCCCTTCAATGCAATAAACACTGTGCTGTGCCCCCTTCAATGCAATAAACACTGTGCTGTGCCCCCTTCAATGCAGTGAACTCTGTGCTGTGCCCCAACAATGCAGAGTTCAGCGTGCATGCCCCCTTCAATGCAACAGTGCTTTGCCCCCTTCAATGCAATGAACACTGTGCTGTGCCCCCACAATGCAGAGTTCAGCGTGCATGCCCCCTTCAATGCAACTGTGCTGTGCCCCCTTCAATGCAATAAACACTGTGCAGAGTTCATCGTGCGTGCCCCCTTCAATGCAACTGTTCTGTGCCCCCATCAATGCAGAGTTCAGCGTGCGAGCCCCTTTCACTGCAGAGCGCCACAGCATTGTCCCCAATCACTGCAGAGCGCCACAGCATTGTCCCCAATGATTGCAGAGTGCGCCACAGCATTGTACCTCAATGATTGCAGAGTGCCACAGCATTGTACCCCAATGATTGCAGAGTGCCACAGCATTGTACCCCAATCACTGCAGAGTGCCACAGCATTGTACCCCAATGATTGCAGAGCGCCACAGCATTGTCCCCCAATGATTGCAGAGCGGCACAGCATTGTCCCCCAATGATTGCAGAGCGCCACAGCATTGTCCCCCAATAATTGCAGAGCGCCACAGCATTGTCCCCCAATGATTGCAGAGCGCCACAGCATTGTCCCCCAATGATTGCAGAGTGCCCACAGCATTGTACCCCAATGGTTGCAGAGCGCCACAGCATTGTCCCCCAATGATTGCAGAGCGCCACAGCATTGTCCCCCAATGATTGCAGAGCGCCACAGCATTGTCCCCCAATGATTGCAGAGCGCCACAGCATTGTACCCCAATGATTGCAGAGTGCCCACAGTATTGTACCCCAATGATTGCAGAGCGCCACAGCATTGTCCCCCAATGATTGCAGAGCGCCACAGCATTGTCCCCCAATTATTGCAGAGTGCCAGCATTGTACCCCAATTATTGCAGAGTGCCACAGCATTGTCCCCAAATTATTGCAGAGCGCCACAGCATTGTCCCCCAATGATTGCAGAGCACCACAGCATTGTCCCCCAATGATTGCAGAGCGCCACAGCTTTGTCCCCCAATGATTGCAGAGTGCCAGCATTGTCCTCCAATGATTGCAGAGTGCCAGCATTGTACCCCAATGATTGCAGAGTGCCAGCATTGTACCCCAATGATTGCAGAGTGCCAGCATTGTCCCCCAATGATTGCAGAGTGCCAGCATTGTACCCCAATGATTGCAGAGTGCCAGCATTGTACCCCAATTATTGCAGAGTGCCCACAGCATTGTACCCCAATCGATGCAGAGACCAGCGTGCGTGCTCCCTTCAAACTTACCTGGCGGCGGCGCGGCTCAGCTTCTTCCTCCTCTTCTGCGGCGGGTCCTTCTCCCTCGTCTCGGCGGCGGGAACCGGCGGGCAGCCTCTCCTCTTCTCTGAGCGGCGGTGACGGTGAGTGACTGACGCACGCACCGGCACTGCCCCCATTGCGACGTCAGCGATATCCTGGATGATGATTGGTCCAGGCTGTAGACTGGACCAATCACAGCCAGGATATCAGAAAGTGGGGGTGTCCAATCGCAAAGACTTGCGCCCAGGTTACCCCCCAGAAGGCAGCCAATCGGCGCCTCTTCTGGGACGTAACCCCACCCCCCTAGCCACCAGTTCCTTCAGGCGAGGCTGGCGAACCCAATTTTTTTTTTTGTACAACTTAATTATTTGTTCGTTTTTTTTTTTTTTTCTTTTTTTTTTTTCTTTTTTTTCGGGGTAGGGGGTGGCCCCCTGGCGCCCCCTATGCACGGGCCGCCACTGGTCTTATGCTACATGACACTTGGAGAACATCACATCCCCAAGACAGACTATACATATTTTTCACCTCTACATCATAAATACTCACAAATAGACTATTTCTTTTTATTTTAATCAGACATTTCCTTCCTACAAAAGGCCAAAATAGAACTTATGACACTCTCAGATCATTAACTCAGGCAACGCGGGGGGTTCTTTACTGTTAGGGCAACAAGATTGTGGAATTCTCTACCACAAGAGGTGGTTTCTGCGGGTAGTATGGTGGCTTTCAAAAGACTCTTAGACTTACATCTCAAGGATCAGAACATTCAGGGGTATGGGAGATGATTACAGCCACACATACCTACACAGGTTGAACTAGATGGACTATTGTCTTTATTCAACCTCACCTACTATGTAACTATGTAACTATGTATGTAACTTATCACCATTCATTTGGTTTTTCCAGAAACCACCTCCAGAACGGAAATCTGGAGACTCAACACCTCCCTACTTAAAACCCAATTGATACACAGATATTCAACACATGCATTCAAGAATAATTCTCACTCAATGATGACACGGAGACCTCTCATCTAATTAAATGGGAGACTCATAAGTGTGTAATTCGTGGAGAATTCCTAAAAACTGCCTCCAAAATCAAAAAAGAACGTTAGAATAAGATCTCGTCACTCATGACTCGCATTCGTACACTGGATGCAATCCATAAACCTTATTTCTCTATCATCCATTGAAAGACGCAGCTCTTATGCTTCGTATACCATAGGGTTATGCTGCCCTCCACCGGAGTAGAACTAGGCAGTGAAAAATTCTCTGACACGCCTATAGAGGCTGTCCTTCACGGCATAACCCCACACACACTCTGCCACAAGCCAGTTTCTTGCTGTCTAGTGAAGGAGTAGGACCTAGGTTTCCTGCCGGGACTTCGGTCTCAGTGTTTTTGTTCTTTTAAGGATAGTGTCAGGGGGATCCTCCTGGTGTACCTTATCCTGTGTTTTTTTTTTAAGGTAGATCCCTGGTGTGGCCTTGTATCTGGGTCCTGACTGCATGGCAGCATTCAGTTGCCATCTTATGTGTGGGCATCGGCTTCCTGTGTGTGAGATGATGTGACCATTTTCCCTGGACTTCCCATACAGTTGTATTGGCGCCATTTTTTTGTAGCCTGGAGCTACACAGGCAGTTCAGCCTCTTGTGCATTGATGTCACTTCCTGTGACATCACTTCCTGTGCTCAGACGTTGCTGTTTCCTCTGTGAGGTGATACAGTATGGGGGT
This sequence comes from Pelophylax lessonae, assembly GCF_965119305.1. NCBI lineage: Eukaryota > Metazoa > Chordata > Amphibia > Anura > Ranidae > Pelophylax > Pelophylax lessonae. The sequence goes on along the minus strand of NC_138771.1, from coordinate 30,675,797 downwards.
CATTTCTGGGCATTCCCTGCGCACTCTAATACCTACCTGCCACTGTTTAAAGGGTAACTCGGAGTGCGGACCGCGATCGCAAATTTAAAGGGGCAGTATATGTTTTTTTGTCAATTTGCAAAATGGAGTCCCAGGAGGAAAAGTCTCCATCAGACCCCCGGCTCACAGTCCATGGTGTCTTTTTCTGCAGCATTGGAATGTCTGGCATCAAAGGTTGATCTTGTCATGTAACATGTTGCTAACCAAAAACGGTCGCTGCCTTCTTTGTCTTCTGACTCAGAGACTGCTATGGTCACCACGGACAACCTCCTCCCTGAGGGATCCCTGTCCTTGAATTAGGGTGGCGAAGAGGACCTGGCCACAGCGAGGGAATGTGTTGTGGTGGAAGCACTGATTTGTTCAGTGAGGGAAACTTTAAAATTGACTGATGAGCCTACAGTCGGGAATACGGGTAGTTTTGGCTCCCACAAAGCCCAGAAATCTGGTCAGGTGTTTCCTTGTCCCAAGGAATCTCACAATAATGTGAATGAACAATGGCGGGGTGCCTAAGCGTTTTAAATGCCGTTATCTCAAACTGCTGGAGGTGCCACCTAGGGTGGAATATCCTGTTTCCAGGTTTAACAAATCTACTGTGGTACCCGTGGAAGATTCCCCGGCTGTAAAGGACCTGGTGGACAGACGGGTGGAATCCCTCCATGTTTTGGCTGGTTCGGTACAAAAACTGATCTTGGTGTCCGTTCTGGTTTCACAGACGGTAACAGTATGGGTTAAAGTGCCTAAGGGTAACTTGAACACTGAGATAGTTCCCCCGACCTTGATTGGATTCATGCACCAGGTGGCCCAGACCCTGGTGTTTTTGTGTGATGCGTCCTTTGGTTGCCAGAGGGTCAGCGGTAGGGATTGTCATACGCCGCATGGTGTGACCTAATAGCTGGTTGGCTGACCAGGCTTCTATGTAGGCCTTAACAGATCTCCCCATTCTGGCGAGTGATTGTTTGGAGACTCCTTGGATGAGTTGATAAAAGGCTTACCGGGGGGGGGGGGGGTATGAGTACTCTTCTTCCCCAATCCTCCAAAGGCATTTTTTTCATGTCTCAGGGACACAAGAGAAAGGTAAACCATTCAGGGCCTCTGGAGGGAGAGCAAAAAGGCTTGGTCGGGTAAACCCAAGACTAGTCAGTCCAGTTCGGTGGACAAATCCTCTTCTGCATGAAGGGGCGCTCTCACCCATTTTCTGGGGTGGGGGGAAGTCTGTGTTTCTTTCAGGAACCCTGGATTCACAAACCGATTTGTTCCGGGTACAAGTTTGAGTTTGGGTCTCGGCCGGCAGACAGATTCTTTCCCTCAAATCTTCGTCTGTCTCCAGATTGCTTGGAGGATCTCAGGCAGGCAGTGCAGGACCTCCTTGCACAAGAAGTGATTGTGTCGTTTCCCTCGCAGGACCCATTTTGAGGCTTTTTTTTAAACCTGTTCAAGGTGTCCAGAAAAGAGGGCAAGGTGCATCCTAATTTGGACCCCAAGTCTCTGAACCGCTTTGTGCAGGTGCAGTAGTTTCGGATGGAATCCAATCGGTCGGTAGAGGTGTCCTTAGATCAGAGGGATTTTTTAGCCTCCATTGACATCAAAGATGTATATCCGCACATCCCTATATACGGGGAAAAACCAGAGGTATCTTCGTTTTGCGGTGGCGGAGGAGCACTTTCAGTTTGCAGCGTTGCCTCTGCTCCCAGAGTCTTCACCAAGGTTTTTGGCCTCAGTGTTGGTATTGCTGCGCAAAAGAGGGATTGCGATCCTAGGATATCTGGACGATCTATTAATGAGAGCAAGCTCTCACCCAGTCTTGTTGGGCATTCTGTCAATCACGGTTCAGACCCTTCAAGAGTTCGAGTGGATCATCAACTTCAAATAATCTGCACTGACCCCGTCGGTGCGAATGGATAACCTGGGACTAACTCTGGACTCCTCCGTGGCAAGGGTCTTACTTCCCGGGGACAAACTTCAGAAGTTGCAGGGAGAGATCCGGTTGCTGCTGGAAAGCGATCTCTCTTCTTTACGGACATGCATGAAAGCCCTGAGTCTGATGGTTTAGACCTTCAAGGCGGTCCCCTTCGCTCAGTTTCATTCCAGGCCTCTCCAAAGGAAATCCCTGTCAAGTGGAACAAGGATCTACAGTCCTTAGACAGAATGATAAGTTTGAGCCGACTCACAAGATCAACGCTCTATTGGTGGCTTCAGTCACCTGCCTTGAGTCAGCGCAAGTCCTTTATGCCACTGCTGTGTGCGGTGGTCACCACGGATGCCAGTCTGTTGGGCTGAGGCAGGGTGCTGGACAACCCCTGTGCCCAGGGAGTCTGGTCGACAGAGGAGTCTTCTTTACCGATCGATGTTCTGGTACTAAGATTTGTCTGATCTATTGGACAAATTGACTGCACGGTCTCCCGGTTCGGATCCCATTGGACACTGCCATAGCTGTGGCCTACATCAATCATCAAAGGGGCAAAGAGTGCCTGGGCAGCCCAGGAGGTGGCCGAGGTTCTGAGGTAGGCGGAAGGATAGGTTCCATCTCTCTCCGCAGTTCACATTCTGGAAGTGGAGAATTGTCAAGCGGTTTACCTGAAACATTGGGTTCTGGATCATGAGGAATGGTCCCTTCATCCAGAGGTAGTTTTTCTCCTGTTTGTCCTTTGGGGTCGACCTGTTTGCATCTCGGCTAAACAAAGAGGTGCGAAGGTTCGTGGCCAGGGTTTGAGATCCTCTGGCCGACGCCACAGACGCATTGGTAGCTCCTTGGAGCCAGTATCAGCTGATTTATGCCTTCCCTCCGATACAGCTGTTGTGAGGGGCTTTTCTTGCAGAATGGCCATGGGGCATGTTCCGGCGCCTCATCGGTCTTGATACGCAAACCTGGTAAAGATGGTCGTCGTGCCTGCTGTCTCAGGGACCGATCCCCTATCTTGCTTTACGGTCGCGGGCTTTAACAGCATGGCTGTTAAAGGCCAGGTGCTGAGAAATAGAGGTCTCTCTGAGTCTGTGGTTCCTACCCTGCTGAGGGCTATAACAGCGACTTCCAGAAAGAGTTATCATTGCACATAGAATATGTATATTTCATGGTGTGAATCCCAAAAATTGCACCCTTGCCTTTTTTTCGGGGGCTAGGGTCTTGGCTTTCTTGCAGAAAGGAGTTGAACAATAGTTGGCCTTGGACATGATCAAGGGCCAAGTGTCGGCTTAGGCGATGTACTTCCAGCGCCCGTTGGCTGCTAATACCTTAATTCGCACCTTTATTCAAGGGGTGTGTCATACGGCTCCTCCGAGGCGATCCCCCTTGCTTCCGTGGGATTTGACTTTGATTTTGTCTATTCTTCAAAAGCCTCTTTTTGAGAATATAGGGACATATCTCTGCCTTTGTTATCTCAGAAGGTTGCCTTTTTGGTGGCTATTACTTCTGCTCGTAGAGTGTCTTGAGTTGGCGGCACTTTTCCTGTGGTTCGCCTTATTTGGTCATCCACAGAGATAAAGTGGTTCTCTGACCTAATCAGTTTTTTTCTTCCTACGGTGGTGTCTGATTTCCATTTAAATGAAGACATTATTTTGCCTTCAATCTGTCCTAAGCCTAAGCATCCCAAGGAAATTGCCTTGCACTCTCTGGATGTGGTTCGGGCAATCAGGGTTTACCAGTTGGCCAAGGAGTCTTTTAGTAAATCAGACTCTTTTTTCGTCCTTACTGAGGGATCTCGTGAGGGTTGGCTGCGTCTGCTGCAACTATATCCAGATGGATTAGGCAGACGGTTGTACAGGCTTATTCATTGAAGGGTCCGATTCCTCCTTTCCCTGTGACAGCGCATCCTACCAGGGCGCTGAGTGCCTTTTGGGCTTTTCATCATCAGGCCTCTGTTATTCAAGTGTGTAAGGCGGCGACTTGGTCGTCCGAGCATACTTTTACAAAATTCTACAAGGTAGTTGTTGTCAGGGTCCGGACTAGCGGCAGGTGACTGCACTGGAGGTGGATCCTCTGTGTCAGTGAGGGATTGGCGTGGACCGTACCAGGGGACCGGTTCTAAGTTACTACCGGTTTTCACCAGAGCCCGCCGCAAGGTGGGATGGACTTGCTGCGGCGGTAGCAACCCGGTCGTATCCTCCGGTAACGGCTCAACCTCAAAGACAGCTGATTCAGGCGCGGTACAGAAGGACAAGGCAAAGGCAAGGTCAGACGGAGCAAAAGGTCAAGGCAGGCAGCAAGGTTCGTAGTCAGGGGCAACAGCAGAAGGTCAGATACACAGGCAGGGAACGATACACAAAAAGCTTTCTCAAGGCACAAAAGGCAACAAGATCCGGCAAGGACAGGAAGGGGAAGTGGGTTTTTATACATTTTGGACTGATTGGACCAGGCACCAATTAGTGGTGCACTGGCCCTTTAAATTTCAATGCAGCGGCGCGCGCGCCCTAGGGAGCGGGGCCGCGCGCGCCGGGAGGAAGACATGCCGGAACCTGGTGTGCGCCGGGAGACAGAGCAGAGGGAACCCGGCGGGTGAGTGACAGAGGATGCGGGGGAGCAGCGCTCACGGTCGGGGACCATGACCGGAGCGCTACAGCCCGCGGGACGCCTCGAGTGCTCCGGGGAAGCCACGGGACCCGGAGCACTCGGCGTTACAGTACCCCCCCCCTTAGGTCTCCCCCTCTTTTTGGAGCCCAGGTACTTGTGGATGAGCTCCTTGTCGAGAATATTGGACTCGGGCTCCCATGACCTCTCCTCAGGACCACAATTCTCCCAGTCAACCAAAAATAATTTTTTACCTCTGACGACCTTGGAGGCGAGGATCTCTTTCACTGAGAAGACGTCAGAGGACCCAGAAACAGGAGCAGGAACGGTGACCTTGAATGAGGGGTTTGAGAAGGGATACATGAAAGGAGTTAGGAATACGGAGAGAGGGAGGAAGATGGAGTTTGTAAGAGACAGCATTAATTTGGCTTTTGATTTTAAAAGGCCCGAGATAACGCGGACCCAGTTTGTAGCTGGGGACCCGAAACCGGATGTATTTGGCAGAGAGCCACACTCTGTCCCCAGGGGCAAAGACAGGAGGAGTTCTTCTTTTCCTATCTGCATGTCTCTTCATGCTAGAAGAAGCCAAGGTGAGCGACTTTTGAGTCTCTTTCCATATGGAGGAGAAGTCCAGGGTCAACTCATCAACGGCAGGAACTCCAGAAGAAGTGGGAATGGGGAGGGGGGGGCAGCGGGTGACGGCCGTACACCACAAAAAACGGAGATTTGGTGGATGACTCAGAGTCTCTAAAGTTGTAAGAAAATTCGGCCCAGGGCAACAGGTCGACCCAATCATCCTGACGGGAGGAGACGAAATGTCGCAGATAGTCACCAAGGATCTGGTTAACCCTCTCCACTTGTCCATTGGACTGAGGGTGGTAGGCAGAAGAAAAGTTCAATTTGATCTTTAATTGGGTGCAGAGAGCTCTCCAAAACTTTGAGATAAACTGAACGCCTCTATCGGAGACGATATGTGTTGGGAGACCATGGAGACGAAAAATGTGTAAAAAGAATTGCTTCGCCAGCTGTGACGCAGAAGGGAGACCAGGAAGCGGGACAAAATGTGCCATTTTTGAAAACCTGTCAACCACCACCCATATGACTGTGTTGCCATGGGATACGGGAAGATCCGTGACGAAGTCCATTGCTATGTGGGACCAAGGCTGTTCAGGAACTGGCAGAGGGAGGAGAAGACCTGCAGGCTTCTGGCGGGGAGTTTTATCACGTGCGCAGATAGTGCAGGCCTGAACGAACTCCGTTACGTCTTTCTCAAAGGAGGGCCACCAATAGTGTCTGGCAATTAGCTGAGTTGTCTTTTTAATTCCAGCGTGACCCGCCAGGTGAGAGGAGTGACCCCATTTGAGAGTCCGTAGGCGAAGACGTGGAGGAACAAATGTTTTCCCTGGAGGGACTGATACCAGCGAAGCAGGGGCAGTTGAAATCAGACACTCAGGAGGAATGATGTGTTGAGGAATGGTTTCGTCTTCAGAGGCATCGGTGGAGCGTGATAAGGCATCTGCCCTAATGTTCTTATCAGCAGGACGAAAATGGATTTGGAAAGTGAATCGGGCAAAGAACAAAGACCACCTGGCCTGGCGTGGATTAAGGTGCTGGGCAGACTGAAGGTACGAGAGATTTTTGTGGTCGGTATAGATAGTGATCGGATGAGGGGATCCTTCCAGAAGATGTCTCCATTCTTCCAGTGCCAACTTAATGGCTAGTAGTTCATGATCTCCGATGGCATAATTCTTTTCAGGAGAAGAAAAAGTTTTTGAGAAGAAGCCGCAGGTGACGTTTTTTCCTTTAGCAGACTTTTGAAGAAGAACTGCTCCGGCTCCAACAGAGGAGGCATCCACCTCCAGGAAGAAAGGTTTCAGAGGATCGGGCCTATTTAAGACTGGAGCGGAGGCGAAGGCGGCTTTAAGGCGAGTAAAGGCTTCTTCAGCTTGGGGAGGCCAGGATTTCGGATTCGCTTCTTTCTTGGTTAGTGCCACAATAGGCGCCACGACAGTGGAGAAGTGGGGAACAAACTGGCGGTAATAGTTGGCGAATCCAAGGAAGCGCTGAATAGAGCGAAGTCCTGCGGGGCGTGGCCAATCCAAAACTGCAGAGAGTTTGTCGGGGTCCATTTGAAGACCTTGCCCCGAAACTAGGTATCCCAGAAACGGAAGACAGCTGCGTTCAAAAATACATTTTTCCATTTTGGCGTAAAGATGGTTGGCACGAAGGCGCTGGAGCACTTGACGAACATGGCGACGGTGTTCCTCCAAGGTGGAGGAGAAGATTAGAATGTCGTCAAGATAGACCACTACACAGGTATACAACATGTCCCAGAAGATCTCGTTGACAAAGTCTTGAAAGACTGCAGAAGCGTTGCACAGGCCGAAAGGCATGACGAGATACTCAAAGTGGCCATCTCTGGTATTAAAAGCAGTTTTCCACTCATCTCCATCACGGATTCTGATGAGATTATAAGCGCCCCTGAGGTCAAGCTTAGTGAAGACCTTTGCTCCGCGCAGACGGTCAAAGAGCTCCGAGATGAGAGGCAAAGGGTAGCGATTCTTTACCGTGATTTTGTTAAGACCGCGGTAGTCAATACATGGGCGTAGTGAGCCATCCTTTTTGGCAACAAAGAAAAATCCTGCTCCGGCAGGAGAAGAAGATTTCCGGATGAAACCTTTCTTGAGATTCTCCTGAACGTACTCCGACATGGCCTTGGTTTCAGGAATGGAGAGAGGGTAAATCCTGCCACGAGGTGGTGTGGTACCGGGAAGCAAATCGATGGGACAGTCAAAGGGCCTATGTGGTGGTAAGACCTCCGCCTGTTTCTTAAAGAAAACGTCAGTAAAGTCCTGATAAGCCTTAGGAAGGCCGAGCAATGGTGAGGAGATGGAGACTTGTCTAGTAGGTACCGATTTGAGGCAATGAGTGTGGCAGGTAGACCCCCATGATTTAATGTCCCCAGAGGTCCAGTCGAGGGTAGGAGAGTGGCGCTGGAGCCAGGGCAGGCCAAGAAGGACGTCAGAAGTGCAATTTGGTAGAACAAAAAATGCAATAGTCTCTTGGTGGAGGACTCCTATGGTCATGAGCACGGGTTCTGTGCGATAACGCATGGTACAGTTCAGATTCTTTCCGTTAACTGTAGTAATGAAGAAGGGCTTGACGAGACGGATCACAGGAATGTTAAAGTGGTTTATGAAGGAGGCTTTAATGAAGTTTCCTGCAGAACCAGAGTCCAAGAAGGCCTCTGCAGGGAAGGAGACTTTAGTGGCAGAAGAAATCCGTACCGGAACAATCAAGCGTGGAGAGGAAGACTTTACACCCAGCGACGCCTCTCCTATAGTCACTAGGTGCGAGCGTTTCCCTGACACTGTGGACGAACTGGACAGTCCTTTAAGAAGTGTTCGGAACTCGCACAGTATAAGCATAAATTCTCGTTCCTCCGGCGAGACCTTTCTTGCTGGGTCAGGCGAACCCGATCCACTTGCATGGCCTCCTCGGCGGAAGGCACAGTAACCGGCTGCAAAGGTTGCTGGAAGAGAGGTGCCAGGCGTGGAAATCGCCTGTTGCGAACCAGATTCTTTTCTTGGCGAAGTTCCTGACGTCTTTCAATGAAACGCATATCTATGCGAGTAGCCAACTGGATGAGTTCCGTCAGGGAGTCAGGTATCTCTCGTGCGGCCAGAGAATCCTTGATATGGCTGGATAAACCTTTTTTAAAAGTTGCGCAGAGGGCGTCGTTGTTCCAAGTCAGTTCAGAGGCCAGAGTGCGAAACTGTATAGCATATTCGCCTACTGTAGCGTCTCCTTGGACGAGGTTTAGCAAGGCCGTTTCTGCTGATGAGGCACGGGCAGGTTCCTCGAAGACACTGCGGACCTCAGAAACGAAAGACTGGACGGAGGCAATGACAGGATCGTTGCGGTCCCAGAGTGGCGTGGCCCAGGCCAAGGCCTTCCCAGACAATAAGCTGACCATGAAGGCCACCTTAGATCGTTCCGTAGGAAACTGGTCGGCCAACATCTCCAGGTGCAGGGAACATTGGGACAAGAATCCCCGGCACATCTTAGAATCCCCATCAAACTTGTCCGGGAGAGACAAACGGATTCTAGCGGAGGTGGCGGCCACCGGCTGCGGAGGTGGAGCGGAAGCAGAAACAGAAGCAGGCGGCTGCTGCCGTGCGGGAAGAAGCTGTTGCAGCATGGCAGTCAACTGTGCTAACTGTTGACCTTGCTGAGCAATCTGTTGGGACTGCTGGGCAACCACGGTAGAGATGTCAGCGAGACTAGGCAGGGGCACATCAGCGGGATCCATGGCCGGATCTACTGTCAGGGTCCGGACTAGCGGCAGGTGACTGCACTGGAGGTGGATCCTCTGTGTCAGTGAGGGATTGGCGTGGACCGTACCAGGGGACCGGTTCTAAGTTACTACCGGTTTTCACCAGAGCCCGCCGCAAGGCGGGATGGACTTGCTGCGGCGGTAGCAACCCGGTCGTATCCTCCGGTAATGGCTCAACCTCAAAGACAGCTGATTCAGGCGCGGTACAGAAGGACAAGGCAAAGGCAAGGTCAGACGGAGCAAAAGGTCAAGGCAGGCGGCAAGGTTCGTAGTCAGGGGCAACAGCAGAAAGTCAGATACACAGGCAGGGAACAATACACCAAAAGCTTTCTCAAGGCACAAAAGGCAACAAGATCCGGCAAGGACAGGAAGGGGAAGTGGGTTTTTATACATTTTGGACTGATTGGACCAGGCACCAATTAGTGGTGCACTGGCCCTTTAAATTTCAATGCAGCGGCGCCTGCGCGCCCTAGGGAGCGGGGCCGCGCGCGCCGGGAGGAAGACATGCCGGAACCCGGCGTGCGCCGGGAGACAGAGCAGAGGGAACCCGGCAGGTGAGTGACAGAGGATGCGGGGGAGCAGCGCTCACGGTCGGGGACCATGACCGGAGCGCTGCAGCCCGCGGGACGCCTCGAGTGCTCCGGGGAAGCCACGGGACCCGGAGCACTCGGCGTTACAGTTGTGTTGGCGTCTTCGGATGTATCCTTTGGCCGTAAGGTTTTGCAGGCTGCAGTTTAAAGAGACTTGTTTTTCTCTTTCGGGGGTTTATATTTGCTTTCTATTTGTAAGCTCCTGTTGTTCCTGATTCAGCTTTGTTACTCAGTTAGCTACGTTTAGCCTTTGGAAAAACAAAACCCTGCCTGCTGTGAGCACTGGTCATGGGCTTGCTCAGCCTCCCTTCAACAGCAAGGTATATCCTCAACTATCCTTGCGGAGGAACTCAGGAGGAGTGGAATTATTTGGATAAATCATTATCTTGGGACCGAGTGCGTCTGACCTGGTGCCAGTTACCATTGGAGATATCGTTCTAACCTCAGCTTCCAGTTTGGACTATACCTGTCTGACCTCTCTTAATTGGGGGTCAAGAGTTCCGGTGAGGAGACATCTCCACTAGAGCACGTGGTTTCTGCAAGAATTAATAGTTAGGAAGTTCTTTGGTGTTGGATTTCCTTCCTTATTTCATTAATGACTGGCTTTCATGCACTCATTTATGGACTTTATGGACTTTGTTTTCTATTACGTTTTCTTTTTTATGTTTTTATACATTGTTTTGGCGCTGTACACAATTTTGTTATTTTGGAAAAACATTACCTGTTTTTTTTTTGTTGTTGTGACGGTATTCATCATCACTGGAATTTAAAGACAGATAAGTAATGGTTTGGATTGCTTCATATTTGCCAGCAATATCTCCATATAGAAATATTAAGATTTATTCCCATTTGCCATGAAATCTGTAATTCCTAAATGCTGTGTATATTACATATCTTTCAATGTCAGCAAGGTTTTCCTTTTGTTTGTGTATTGAGAATGTGGATTGCCCTGTCTCATTGTAAGTGCTAATGACCTCCCATTGTTCTGTGTCTGGCTATTGTGTACATTGATTGTCCCCTGGGGGTTTCTGTCTCATTACACATAACAGTCCTTCTACTCAAGCTAATGGGCCAATCCCTGCTGACTCATTTTCGAGTCCTCATTTGCATGGCTAAGGAGGACCTGAAGGAGAACGGCATGTACTGTGCAATTGACCAATGGGAAAGCGGTTGTTGGGGGCAGGACGTTCCAAATTCTGTATAAAAGTGTGCTGTGTTCTTCCAATAAATGGTCTTCCTGTTTGAACTTACATACAGCTTGCTTGGTGTTTGTTCTAATGGATTCCGAATGGCACATAGCTGTAGTTCGGATCCCGAAGCCTTGGTTGACCAAACCATCAGACGTTGCGATCTGCAAGCTGAATCACTAGAAACAGAGGAGTGTCGGGAGAGCGGAAGCGAGCGTTCAAGGGTCTCGTCACAGTTGTGTTCTTCCCTCCCCTCATGCCTACACTGCTTTGGGACGTCCCTATGGTATAAGAAGCATAAGAGCTGCGTCTGTCAATGGATGATAGAGAAAACTGGATTTTTGTAAGAACTTACCGTAAAATCCTTTTTTTTATTAAGTCCATTGACAGCAGCAGCATTTGCCCCTCTGTTATGGGGATGGTTTGTGTCTTCTTTTTCACTACTTGCTACAAAACTGGCTTGTGGCAGGGTATGTGGGGTTATGCTTGAAGGACAGCCCCTTTAGGCGTGTCAGTGAATTTTATCACTGCCTAGTACTACTGATGTTCTGAAACAAGTATTATTCAAGACTTCCTTAAAAAATTCGGCCCCTCTCCAATCTCTATAGAGGCTTCTCGTAAACTTGATGTACCCCTCCCTGAGGAGGAATTTGAAAAGTCTCTCAGACATGAAAGTTGGTTAAGCACCTGGTCCAGACGGTGTTCCTCTACAATACTATAAAACGTTTGCAGATGTTTTATAACACCGCTTTCTTTCAGCCTTTCGCTCTTTCCAATCTGAAACTCAACCCTTCAACAGCTCCTAGAAGCGCATATACTGTAGCAGTTATCCCAAAGGAAGGAAAAGACACCTCATTAGTTACAAACTACCGCCCAATATCTCTCATAGCCAAAGGCTTATTACCACTACTCCCTTCCTTAATCTCCTTTGACCAAGTGGGTTTCATACCCAGCAGAGAAGGCAGGGATAACACAATTAAAGCTCTAAACCTTCACCACTGGCTCACCTCTAACGCGAAACAAGGCTTCTTCCTTTCCCTCAATGCAGAAAAGGCATTCAACAGGGTGGTCTAGAATTACATAGACGCAGTTCTCTCTTCCATTGGCCTTCCACCCCTAATGCGAGCCTAGATAAAAGCACTATACTCATCACCTAGGGCGAGAGTACGTGTAAATGGTCACCTGTCAAACACCTTCAACCTCCAAAACAATACAAGACAGGGATGCCCTCTATCCCCATTACTATTTGTTCTAATCCTTGAGCCATTATTAAACAAAATACGCATGAATCCAGATATTAGGGTCATCACAGTCAAGAGCCAGACATACAAACTTGCGGCATTTGCGGATGACCTTTTACTCTTTCTAACAGACCCTCACATCTCTCTACCAAACCTACTAAAAGATCTAAAACACTTTCAGTTGCTTTCTAACCTAAAAATTAACCACTCAAAATCAAACGCATTAAATATAACGCTGCCCTCAGTCTGTCACCTGGGCCAAGGAGTCAATAACCCATCTAGGAATTAAAATCCCTATCTCCTTATCAGACCTCTTCAAATTGCATTTTTTCCCCAATATTAAAGAAAACAAAGTAAGATTTAAAATGTTGGAACTCCCTTAATGTATCATGGTTTGGCAGAGCCTCCCTACTCAAAAAGACTATCCTCCCTCACTTTCTCTACCTCTTACCAATCCCATACCTCCCCATATGAATACCTGTTTCTTTCTTCTCTTCCTTCCGCCAAGCTTGCTCATCATTCATCTGGAGAGGCAAACCTCCCAGAATTAAATTTGATCGCCTTGCTTGGCTCAGCACTTTAGCCTGGGCATCTGCTTTCTTCCTCGGTATAGAGCCAAGTGCCCCAATCCCCCCAGAACAGTTCACTGACTCCCCCTTCATTCCTCTTCTCATGCCACATAGCTCCCCGGGAACTGTAGTTTCCTTGCCACTGTACTACACCTCCCATATTCCTTTTTTTAAAGAATCTCCTCCTCATAGTCCGATGTTGATCATTCAGGGGATGGAGGGGTTTACATAAAGTGTCAACAGGGACAAGGCGGGACAATAATTCTGTAAAGCTCATCTTTGCCTTATTTTCCTTAAAGGGGCCCTTCTGCCAGCACCTGGCTACACACACAGTAGGCTAAGTTGCGCATTGCTGTTGGTCTGATCATTTGGCTGATACCTCTACATAAGCAGATTACTGGCTTGCTCCAAAGGTTTTCCCATAGGTTCTAAATAATCTTTTGCCCAGACTACTAAGTGGGTGAAGGGGGAGGTAGTTGGTCAGACAATCTGGATTCTGCACATCTGCTAGATCTTACTTTGGGAGGATTGATTCATATATCTCTATTCGTTGATATAGGTTACTGTACTATGAGCACCATTTCTGATACTGTCTTGCCATTTTCAGTCACTACTGCTCACTATCCCTTGTTTCTCATGACTTGACAAAAAAACGTTTCAATTTTACCTCGGCTGTATATTTTCCTACAAATTTCTGTATTGTCCCCATGATTCATTTTTTCATACTCAGCTCATACTTGTACGGGTTAAAAGGAATTCACAAGGGAAGGAAAATGCCTGCCTTAAAAAAAAAAAAAAAAAAAGCTGAATTTTTACATTTTTGGGAGAATAAAGAAAGGTCACAAGAGAATGTCGGCTCAAGCATAAATTATTGAAAAATCTGGGCTGGATGTTTGGCTTCCACATGAACTAATGAAATACTTGCAAGGAAGTCCAGGAAGTGTCTTTTTTCTTTTTTTTTATTTTGTGAGCGCCAGTGGGGTCAGAAGATTAGGATGTAGCAGATGTGGTTTATTAGGATGAATTTAGGTGTCAGGTGGATTTAAGAAATGCAAATTAACCAGGATTCTTAAAAAATAAATTTCAGCATATAGACATCTACATACTGAAAGTATAACCTTGAAAGAGCCAGCTGATCTTGTGAAAAGTTTAGCAGCAGATTATGATTATACAGACATTGCATTCGGATCACACTACTAACCTGTGCTCATCGGTCCAATGAGGTCAGAGCTCTCCATGAACAACTGATAATATAGTCTGTAGCATTTAGAACATGGGTGCTCAACCTGCTGCCTTCCAGCTGTTGCGTAACTACAAGTCACATAATGGTGTAAATTAGGGGTGCGCTGATAACTTAAAGCTGCTACCTGAACTATACCTAGTGAAATAAATGATGAAAAATAAGGTGCGCTAAAAAAATATTCAAAGTGACAAAATGCACAATGTGAATTCGAAATGTATACAATCAAACATATAATAAACGTGATGGTGATCCAGTGATGCTCAAATGAGTGAGATGACCAATGAAAGTCCACAAATTCAAAGGAATTTCACCAAGTGTCACAAGGTGATGAACTTTAAATGATACTGCCAGAGGCGTAACTAGAACCTTCAGGGCCCTGATGCAAGAAACCATGAAGGGCCCCCCAGACCCCTGGCCGGGGCCCTTACCTTCAAGCCCAGGGCTCTTCCCACTAATCCTGGGGCTCTTTACACTCGTTGCATGGCCTTTTATTACGGTCCCGCAGCAGGATTCTTTCACAAGTTCTGCAGTGGGCCCCCTTCCTGCAATCTTGTGGGCCCACTTCCTGCAATCTTGGGGCCTCCCCACAGTGGTGCAATGCCAGGGTCCGGTCGCAAGTGTGACCTTTGCGATCCTGGAAGTTCACCCACTGGTTTGCTACCGGGCCCCCTGGAGCATGGGGCCCGGTAGCGATTGCAACCTCTGCAACCCCTGTAGTTACGCCCCTGGATACTGCAAAAAAACTCAAGCGTGCAATGACTAGTATGAAACCACAAAGTCCAAAAAAGTCTTCACCAGATGCTATAAAATAGTGGAAAAAGTTGAAAGTGATATTTCCATTGCTGTGTGAATGAAGATCCCGCCACCAACAAGCTATCCTCCTTACCAAATGGATTAGGATGGAACGCAGAGAAAACTCTGATCGCTAGGTTGGGAAGGAGCAGATTTCACTAAATAACCACCCTGTGGTATGGTGCAGTAATAGCCTCTTACCAAATGGTAGATAAACCAAGCGCAGGAAATATTCAATGGATGATGCTTTTTCAATGGATCGAATACCAGTGGCTGTATTCCGCTCTCACTATGAGTCCATGCTTCTAATGGCTCTCCAAGGTGAGCATGTGTGGAACAAAGAATAAACGGACCATAGTGTATTTATTAGGTAAGATATTGCACTTACATTGGTAGATGGGAATGACAGCGACAGTAACGGTGAATCCGCCTAGCCCGGCTGCAGACTCTATCAGTGTCCACTATCAAGTGGATATAGGAGGAGTCCCCTGTAGTGCATTTGCACATCTTTCCCAGCAAGGAGTATTATCTCCAAGGGTTAGAAAGGCTGGATTCATCTCTTTTTCATGGATAGTGTAGGACCCACTGACAATGGGGTACTTTGACGTAGTGGTGGGCTTGAGCACTATATGGCCATATGGTGGGACCAAACCCCCATTTTTATTTATGGATTGTCTTCAAATTTGGTAGTAATTTCTTTTGCATGTGTGCGCTATTCTTTTTTAAGAAACTGTATGATCCACTGTTAATACACATCGTTCGATCTCCCCGGGACGACAGCACCATCCCCTGTCACCTGTGGTCATGATCATCCCAATGTGAAGTATTAATACTATTGGTATATTTTTGTGACTGTATTAATGTGTAATACTACCACCAATGTAATCATCCTCTTATCAACTTTGTATTTTATATTTCCCTCATATGGGATATTATTGCTGTATGTTTTTTCTTTCTTTTTGATTTTGTCTATGTTTTTAAATGCATTATACAATAAAGTATGTGATTTTATATTACCCAGTGCCTGCAAAGTCCATGTTTCTCTCTTCGCATTTTTTGATCTAGTTTAGGATGTGGCACTTACTACCTTATCCATACGCCCAGCACACCGCTATCTGGGAGCATACTTTCCAACTTCTCATCTATGATACTGGCACAACAGCACTGTTTCTGCCTGTCTGACAATTGCAAGGTGCAAAATATAAGTTCGGAGGCCAGACAACACCTCCAGAGTGCTGAGACATGGTGCACAATAAAACACAGCCCCCCCCCCCTACACACAAGTACGCCACTAGTATAGACAATGGACCTTACCACCAGAGACATCTCTGCTCTTGCTCCTCCTGTCAGTTAGAGCAGCCTCCATGCAGCAGGGTGGGTCAGTAAAGAATGAAAGTGGTGAGGGTGTGTAGGAAGGTGCCTACTTTTAGGGTGCTGCAGGCTCTCAGTTTGACTGAATGAAGTCTATAGCAGTGGCGGCTGGTGCTCAAAATTTATGGGGGGGCGCAAACAGAAAAATGTAATAGGCGTTGCTTTGCGGCAAAAAGCGCTGTAAAAAATTGCGTGACTTTGAGGTCGCAAAAGTCTGAAAGGGGCCTTCAGTAATTAAGGTATAGTGTGCCCCCTTTCAATGCAGAGAGACCAGCATGCCCCCTTTCAATGCAGAGAGACCAGCGTGCCCCCTTTCAATGCAGAGCGACCAGCATGCCATCCTTTCAATGCAGAGAGACCAGCGTGCCCCCTTTCAATGCAGAGAGACCAGCGTGCCCCCTTTCATGCACAGTGACCCCCCTTTCAATGCACAGTGACCAGCGTGCCCCCTTTCAATGCACAGTGACCAGTGTGCCCGCTTCAAAACAGTGACCAGCGTGCCCCCTTCAAAACAGTGACCAGCGTACAGGCCCCCTTTCAATGTAGTGACCAGCATACATGCCCCTTTCAATGTAGTGACCAGCATACATGCCCCCTTTCAATGTAGTGACCAGCATACATGCCCCTTTCAATGTAGTGACCAGCATACATGCCCCCTTCAATGTAGTGACCAGTATACATGCCCCTTTCAATGTAGTTGCAATCTAGAAACAACAGCTTGATTTTTGCAGGTGTGGCAGGAATTGCAGGGTGCTGGGAGCAGGGATTGCAGAAAGCTGGTGTGGCAAGAATTGCAGGGTGCTGGGAGTGGGTATTAGAGGGTGCTGGCGTGGCAGGAATGGCAGGGTGCTGACAGTAGGGAAGGCAGGGTACTGGTGTGTCAGGAATTGCAGGGTGCTGGGAGCAGGGATTGCAGGGTACTGATGTGTCAGGAATTGCAGGGTGCTGGGAGCAGGGATTGCAGGGTACTGGTGTGTCAGGAATTGCAGGGTGCTGGGAGCAGGGACTGCAGGGTGCTGGTGTGGCAGGGATTGCAGGGTGCTGGTGTGGCAGGAATGGCAGGGTGCTGGGAGTGGGGATTACAGGGTGCTGGTGTGGCAGGAATGGCAGGGTCCTGGGAGTGGGGATTACAGGATGCTTGTGTAGCAGGAATGGCAGGGTGCTGGGAGCGGAGATTGCAGAGTACTGGTGTGGCAGGGATTGCTAGGAGCAGGGATTTCTGGTAGCAGGGTTTGCAGGGTCCTGGGAACAGGGATGGCAGGGTACTGGTGTGGTTGTAATGGCAGGGTGCTGGGAGTGGGGATTGCAGGGTACTGTTGTGCAGGGATTGCTGGGAGCTGGGATTTCTGGTAGCAGGAATTTCAGGGTGCTGGGAACAGGGAATGCAGGGTACTGGTGTGGCAGGAATGGCAGGGTGCGGGTGTGGCAGGAATGGCAGGGTGCTGGGAGTGGGTATTGCAGGGTGCTGGTGTGGCAGGAATAGCAGGGTGCTGGGAGCGGGTATTGCAGGGAGCTGGTGTGGCAAGAATGGCAGGGTAATAGAAATATAGATGTGGAGCTGCGTGTAAGGTTCTGGCACTCTCAGTGCCTCATATCACATCATTTCCGGGTGCTTTCCATCTACCTAGATAGATGAAGCACATATAGGTGTGTTTCCCTTTAAGAGTGCTGACATCATCACTGAGCGCCGGACTGAACAGCTATTTAAATCACCAGCTCTCACTCACATGTGTTCGTTCAACCTGCTGTGTGCCTAGATGTGCCTTGATGCTAACCTGTCTTGAAGCTCTCATGCTTGCAAGCATACCTCGCTGTCAGAACCACGCTGCGCTGATCCCTGTATCCCGCTACCGGATCATCCGCTCTTGTCGAACCTCTCCTCTGCTACATTGCTACTAGTGATAAGTACCCCACAGGGGAAACCTCAATAACCTTCATACTAAAGCTTACACTGTCTAGCTCTGCATACTAAGGACTGTTACTACATCTGCACTATCTAGATTGCTAGCTCTTGAGCCTACTATCATCTGCTCTTGCACTGGGTTAGTCTCTCCTGTATGTCATCTGCTATCCTATCATCTACTACCATACATAATTGCTAACCTATCTGCATCCCACCTGTTACTATCTTATTCTCAAGAACATTCCTCTCAAGTGTCTGTCACCTATCGTCTCAACTCAACCTGTCTCTTCAGCCTATCACCTCTATACTACTATATACATAGATCACTCCAGGAACTTCTTATTGAGTGTGTGTATTTACTTGCTGAATTGAGATCATCCACACATGATGAGTCTTTGGGAGTTGGGATTGGTGTCTCAGCGTTTCTCTACATGACTACTGAAGTGGAATATTTCTGCAGCTGTAAATCCACATCATACATAAAACGCAGGAGCGTTACACTGCGCTGAACAAAGACAGTGATAAGAATCTTCAGAAATGCCAAAAATTAAAAGTGTATGTCAGTTAGAATAGCAGGGTGATGGGAGTGGGGATTGCAGGGTGCTGGTGAGGCAGGAATGGCAGGGTGCTCGGAGTGGGGATTGTAGGGGACTGGTGTGGCAGGGATTGCTGCAGCAACTTCGAAGTTGTTTTTATTTTACGTTTTTGAGCAGGCATTAAAAATTTGGTGTATACATGGGCAGGGCAAAGGGGGTGGAAAAATAGGGTTTGGCCTAGGGTGTCAAAAATCCTTGCATCAGCCCAGAACACACAGTGCAGAGGGCAGGCGTAGCCAACATGCATCTCCCCCTCCCAAGCGAAAATACCCCCCTTCCAATTAAAGCACCTGCCCCCCTAATGAAAGAAACAATAAAATGGCCCCCACCAAAAATTCCTCCTTCCCTTTCTGGAAAGTGAGAGAGGTACTCCCAGATCTCCACCCAGCTGTGTCATATGACACATCACATCCAAGGAGGAGCCTCAAATTTTCCCTGGCTCTGCAATGTTGCTCTGATCTGAGGTCTGAAAGGCAACGGCCAGGGTCTGGAAACGTCGGAATCCATTCAACCAGTTGCTGACCCCATTCTAATGCTATATACAGAAAAGGAGTTAAAGTAAAGTTCCGGCCGCAAAATCGTTATTTTAGATTTTGTGGCATCCGCTTCCTTATTGTACCCTGAAAAAGAATTGGATATTCCCGAATTTCTTTTTTTTTTTACTTACCTTGTTTCAGCAGAAAAGATACTCACCTTTCCTTCCACTTCCTCCCTGTGCGGCCGTGGCCCGCGCCGTCACTTCCTGTCCCACAATGCGTCCTGGGAGCTCTTACTGATCACTCCCAGGAGGCAATGGGCAGTGACGTAGGCGGCCAGCCGCTCCTCTCATCGCGTTATTTCCAAACAGAAAATGACGCAATGAGAGGCGAAGCACAGCGCGGACGGCGCCAGCCTATTGCCAGTACTTTCCTTTGTACTGGGCATGCGCGAGATTTCGCGCTGCATTGATCAGCCCCCCTCCATCTACAACCAGGAAGCAGGGCATATATATGCACACTGCGGCTTCGGGGGACCATGGAAAAGATGGCGGCGCTCTGCAAAAATTTTATAAAGTAAGATTTTAGTATTGCCAATCTATTATTTACATGTATAAAATCGGATTAGCGGATGTAAGAAGGGCGGTGGATCACTGTTTGGGAGGTATTTAAAAAAAATGAATCTGTGGCCGGAACTCCGCTTTAAATGTCACATAATTCTAAAATGCATTTACAAAAAAAAAAATTTTTGCCCAATTTGAAGTTAAGTGGATTGGTAAGTATATACAGTATTTTAACAATGTGTTTTTTTTCCCCAATTCTTAGGCAGCCTTTCCTGTCTTCAGCTTAGCGGGATTTCTGCATTACATATTTAGAAAAAAAAAAAAACACTTGAATACCCCTTTCCCAACATCAACGGTATTAGCACTTATGCTCAAAATTGTTAAGGACTGCGTGGAAGTAAGTTCTTAGGGGGGAATAAAAAAGGAAATCAATTAGATGCTCTGGGAATGATTTTTGAATTCATGAATATTTTACATCAGAATTTTAAGTTCCGTGGACAAAGAACAGTCACATTTTCATAGCGCCATTCACCTCGTCTGTCATTAAAGTGCAAAGTGGGAAAAGCATTTCTACAAGACTATAATGACCGGCTTTTAGGCAAGAATTTCAGGTATATAATTCAACAAGGAAAACTTTTAGAATTAACACCTTTCTGCCTGGCCTATAGCAGATTGAAGGCTGTAAGGGACTTTCCTTCTTTGGACTGGACGTCATATTATGTCCTCCCTGAAGGCACTACACAGCAACACCCTCTGTCACTGACTATGTCAAGCAGACACAGTCAATGACTGATCAGTGTATCGGCTCGCTGCCTGTACCATGTGACCACTGTGACCAATCACAGCAGGTCACATGATAGTTGTCAACAATGGATGGCTTCCTTTCCTGCCATCTAGCTGTAATTGGTCAATGTGATTAAATTGTACAGACAGGGCCAATCACAGACCATCTGTACCATGTGATTAGCTCTGGCCAATCACAGCTAATCACAACAAAACAAACCGAATAAATCAGTTTCATTCAGTAAAATGCTTGCTTATAGCAATGAAATTCACTGCTATAAGCAATAATATGTAAAAAAAAAAAAAAAAAAGACCTGAATAACTTCCCCAGAGTAGCATTATATTGCTACAATGTGTTAAGAAAAATTGTAATACAAAGAAAAAAATGTATATGTACTGTATATATATTTTTTAAAAAAATATTTTTTTTTGTACTATCACTAGTCAGTGTCCCTGATCACCGCCATATCAGTTATATGATGATGCTGTACTGTAAAGGTAATGTAATGTAATGTATGAAAAATTAACAAAACCTTGCAATGCCTCTTACTTAATACCTTGAACTGTCTACAAAGTACTTTCCAAAAAGGGGATATTTGTACTGTCCTGGCATTTTTGGATCGCAAAATATGAGATAGTCAGTCAGTACATCAGGATTGATCAATTTTCAGATATACAGTATCTCACAAAAGTAAATACACCCCACACATTTTTGTAAATATTTTATCTTTTTATGTGACAACACTGAAGAAATTACACTTTGCTACAATGTAAAGTAGTGAGTGTACAGCTTGTATAACAGTGTAAATTTGCTGTCCCCTTTAAAATAACCCAACACACAGCCATTAGTCTCTAAACTGCTGGAAACAAAAGTCAGTACACCCAGTGGTGGGATTCAGCCGGTTCGCACCGGTGCCACAGAACCTGTTACTAAAAATTTGCAAGTTCGCCGAACCGCTGACTTACTGTTAAGTGACCATCTGGAATCGATCATCATCCGCTCTGGCTCTCTGCCTGTGGCTGCGGCGCTCTCTCTCTCTCTCTGCTGCAGGGAGGCGGCCAGAGCCCACACACACAGCACTGGTTGCTAGCCTTGAGCCACTTGGCGTCTAGCAACCAGTAACGTCACCCCTTTCTCCCCCACGCCGCTGCCTCCCCGCCTATTACAATTTACCTCCGCCTCCACTCCACCCAATTTCAGCGCGGTTAGCACTGTCTGCAGGCTGCCTGCAGGTGCGCAGCATGCAGCACATGAGGAGGACGGAAGATAACATTTCAGTCTGGAGATCTGAACATTCATTTCAAATATTCAAGAATATTACCAAGTTTTGCAGACTGCCACCACACATTGTTATAACAAGGTGGGTATCATAAGTTTTACAATGGAAATATTGTGAGACTAAAGCCCCGTACACACGTACCGATGGTCGGCTTACAAATGTTCCTCTTTTCTCCCCGGGATGTCGGTGTCTGCTGAAAAGTGCAAAGACAGCACAAGGACAGCACAAGAATTTTGTCCGCCGACTGCAGAAGTGATGTCATGTAATGGTTAACTTTCCCTGTGTTTTCTATTTTCTGAGCATGCCCAGTCTTGCAAATCTGCGGTCTGTCGGCCGAATTGTGTACTGACAGGCGAACAATCGTCCGTTCTGGTGTCGGCATACAAATATTTTCATGTTTGCACGAAAGACTTTTGTCCGCGGATTGTGCGCAGACATCTGTCGGAGGCACCATACTAACACGCGTACAATCGGCAGATCCTTCGTCCACCGACGTTTGTATGCCGACGATCGGTACGTGTGTACGGGCCTTAAGATGCAAAAAAAAAAAAAATATTCAAAATAGCAAAATAACACTTTACAAACCATTGTGATTTTTTTGACTATTACTACTAATTTTTATTATACAGTAGTTTGGAAAGTTGTATGTATTCATCTAATAGAAGTAACAGGGATTTATCAGGATCATTTTTCTTTGTGTTGGCTTGCAATGATATTAATGATAATGTGATAATATGCAAAAAAAAATCAAACAAATGTAAGTTTTAGCAAGACAATATTATAGGGTTATATATTTTTAAAAAAAAAATCAAATGGCAGATTTTTAAATAGGGATTATAGATTTTTTTTTCTCAAACATGCATGTCTTTTTCAGGGATAATAGTAATGGATTGTGCACTGAAATTATGAACAAATCTCTGTATTGAGCTGGTTTGGCTCTGAACACTGGCCATGGACTGGCCAAGTATGTTTCCAGACCTAAACCCTATTGAGCATCTGTGGGGCTTCTTTAAACGGAAAGTGGAGAAGCACAAGTTCTCTAACATCCACCAGCTCCGTGATGTCGTCATGAAGGAGTGAAAGAGGACTTCAGTGGCAACCTGTGAAGCTCTGGTGAACTCCATGCCCAAGAGGGTTAAGGCAGTGCTGGAAAATAATGGTGGCCACAAAAAATATTGACACTTTGGCCCCAATTTGGACATTTTGACTAAGGGGTGTACTCACTTTTGTTGCCAGAGGTTTAGACATTCATGGCTGTGTGTTGAGTTATTTTGAGGGGACAGCAAATTTACACTGTTATACAAGCTGTACACTCACTACTTTACATTGTAGCAAAGTGCCATTTCTTCAGTGTTGTCACATGAAAAGATATAATAAAATATTTACAGAAATATGAGGGGTGTACTCACTTTTGTGAGATACTTTATACCATAGTTTGTAGACTCTATAACTTTCCTACAGACTAAATATTATACACTGATTTTGATTATTTTCAGTGATAGAGTGTTTTGGACAGTGGGAGGAAACCATGCAGATGAGAGCAGGGGATATCTGTACAGCCCTGACCAAGGGATGGGAGGAGTCCCAGCGCACGCTGAGTGACTGTACTTATATCTGAATTGCACATGAAGCTCCTGGTCTTCAGCTGTAGAGCGGGGTCCATGTGGGGAGGGGGCTTCTGCCTCTCCCCAGTGCAGGCTGCCATGCAGCCTCAGGTGGTCAACCTGAGGGCCCATAGTCAGAGATGCTGAAACACAGGGACTCATTTGAGGGCTGACTGAGGGAAGATGTCCATATATCTCATCTGGTATCATGTAGGAAGGTGACCTGTGGACAGGGCCTTGTGAGTACAGACTTCCCACAGAGATCCTAGAGACTGTTGCTGTTGTGATCCTCCTCTTGGTGCTAGAAAGTCAGTGGGCTGGGTGTAAGCTAAAGGGGATACTGACTAGTGTCCAGAAGATACAGAGTTCACTGGGTCTTCTGCTTACACAAGCAAATGACTTATTCTTCCCATGCAAGTGCTGTATGGTCCAGCAGAAGATATGCTTTTCAGTTCCACTAAGTGAGGCCAAGTGAGAGTTCTCCTCAGCTGTATGTAATGTAACCAGTTGCCGACCATTAGCCGCAGTTTTAAAACCGACGTAACTGTCCCTTCGATGTCTCCACGTCACGCCATGTGCTGATTTGGTTCAGAACTAATCAGTCATCGGGTCCAGGCCAATGATTTTTGGCCTGGACCCGGTGATCGGGGTTCTGACCAATAGCAGAATGTCCTGTGTCTGTGTAATGTAAACACAGGCACAGGAAATGATGCAATCTCCTCTCCTCGAGCCCTTTTTGGTTCCAGCGTGAGAAGAGAGAACATTAACAGTGAGTACACAAGCACTACACTGACTCCAGTACACATATGCACATATTTAACCCCCTGATCATCCCCCAGTTAACCCTTTCACTCCCTGTCACAGTGTCACTATATACAGCATAAAGCATACAGATAATTTACTGATCACTGTATTAGTGTCACTTGTGACGCAACTTAGTGTGATAAGCATTTAGTGGTAGTCCCAGATAGGTTTAGGGTACCCACCATATATCCCATAATAAATATTTAATCCCCTGATCACCCCCAGTAAACCCCTTCATTGCCCTGTCACAGTGTCACTATTATAATGTACAGATCTTTTTTCTGATCACTGTATTAGTGTCACAGTTGACGTCAGTTAGCATTAACGTTAGTTAGCGTCAATACAGGACAGCGTCAGATTGCAGCCGCATATTTATTAATACATTTTAACCCTTTGATTGCCAGTGACACACACACTAAACACCTCCATTACTAGTAAAGTGTCTGAATGGATCAATATCTTTGATCTGATCAGAACTATACTAGCGTCCCCAATAGTTTAGTATAGTGTTCCAAAAACACAGCATTAGCAAGATCAGTACCGACACCTGCCAGCACCTGTGTTTAGCCCCTCTGCTAACCCAACCCCCCCCCCCCCCCAAGAAGTGCAGTATCAGCATATTACTGTCACTTCCAATACCCACCACACTAAACCTCAGCATTAGCAAAGTCAGGCTTGATCTCTGCTAGCACTAGCAGTTCAATTTTTTGGTAGCGGTTCAAACAGTCCTTGACAACCAGGTGCTTTTTTACCTGTGAGTCACACTAGGTACCTATAAATGTATTGGCCAAAATGTCCAAACAGAGGTACACTAGTGAAGAGGCCTACACGATGCTGAGCATGACAGATGAGAGCGATGGGGAAGCCTCTCTGTCAGAATCCGGTTTAGTATTCCAACCTGTAGAGAGCAGCAGCACCCTGACAGAAAGCTCCAACGACGGAGTAGTGGTCACTGCTAAGGTCAGGTGTACCCGACCACGTTCTTCTATTGCTGAGGTGCAACAATCGCAGGGTTCTCGTATGCAGCAAAGTGACCATACTAGTGACACTAAACCTTCTGGTAAACTGGCAAGCACCAGCGGCCAAGTACATCCTGGTCATAGTCAAACCAGCACTGCAGTAACAGTTGGTGATGTGGCGAGTCCCATAAATGCAGTTCAAGCTGGTGCGGTGGCTAGCACAAGTAGTGTTCTGTAGCCATCAAGAATTCGAGGACAGGCCCCTAGAGCCCATAGTGTCCTTCCTAATGTGCTTGCAAATCCTGATTGGGATCCCATTACTTCTGCAGTACCCGTACTTCCCCCATTCACTGGCCAACCCGGAATTCAGGTGGAAACAGCCAATTTTACTCCCCTTGATTTTTATGAGCTGTTTTTCACTGAAGATCTTTACAGATCTATTGTGGACCAAAGCAATTTATATGCTGATCAATTTATCACCGCAAATCCAAATTTGACCCTTGCCAGAGAACTTGCATGGAAACGTATCACTGTTTCAGAATTTAGAAACTTTCTGGGCCTATCCCTCATCATGGGCATTACTAAAAAGAGTGAGTTGCGGTCATATTGGTCCATTGATCCAATTCATCATATGCCCGTGTTCTGCTTCCATGGCCAGGACTAGATATGAGCAAATCTTGCGGTTCATGCATTTCATTGACAATGAACTCTGTCATCCTCGGGGTTACCCTGGATATCACCGGCTCCACAAAATTCAGCCCCTTGTAAATCACTTCAACAAAAAAATTGCAGCCTTGTATACGCCCCAACAAGCTGTCTGCGTTGATGAGTCCCTAATTTAATTCTCTGGCCGCCTTGGTTTCGAACAGTTTCTCCCCAGGAAGCATGCCATACATGGGGTCAAGATCTATAAGCTCTGTGACAGGGCAACAGGCTATACATGTAGTTTCCA
The DNA here is from genome assembly GCF_965119305.1 of Pelophylax lessonae. Classification (NCBI taxonomy): domain Eukaryota; kingdom Metazoa; phylum Chordata; class Amphibia; order Anura; family Ranidae; genus Pelophylax; species Pelophylax lessonae. Next base: position 30,650,008 of record NC_138771.1, on the reverse strand, counting down.
TATTTACGAGGGAAAAGATAGCAATGTGGAGCCCCCCAACTGCCCAGACTACATAAGGAGCAGCAGCAAGATTGTTTGGGACTTATTATTATTATTTTTCGGAAAGGGGTACCATTTATACGTGGACAATTATTACACAAGCGTGCTACTTTTTAGTCACCTTTTTGATTCTGGAATTGGCGCATGTGGCACTGTGCGACCTTATTGCCGGGGCTTCCCCCAACAGCTTGCGGATTCCTGACTTAGATGGGAGAGTAAGCTGGCTGCATGAGAGGCATTTTCCAGATGTCCTCTCTGGTACCCCTACCCAAAGATCACCCCAAAGAAGATGTGTTTTTAGAAAACCCGTATAGAAGCGTGACACTCGCTTTTTTTGTCCCTCCTGTCCTGGCCAACCTGGTCTCTGCATCGGGGACTGTTTCCGTTGCTACCACACACTAGTAGAGTATTAGTATAGGGTACAGCACGGCACAATCTAGGGCACACTTTTTACACAGGGTCTCAAAAGATGTTAAATGGCTATCACATTTTGAGAGACCCTAGCCTAGAACGTGTAAAGTTTTTTACAGTTACAAAAAAGGTCTAAAAAAAAGTTTAAATAATAAATAAATAAATTAAAAATTAAAAATTTCCTGTTCTTACTATTTACTGTACTATAAAATATACTTTAAAATATATACTGCTATACTGTAATGTTTTATTGTTACTGTTTTTCATTGTTAACAATAATTTGCTTTGCAGATACCACTATTCTACTGTTTTACTGTACTGTATTCTCTTATAATGTAATGTTTTATTGTTGCTGTGTTTTATTGTTAACAATTGTTTACTTTGCAGGTACACCAATCAGCTGCAGCACTGATTTGTTTATTCTGACAGCAACAGCGCTTGCTCTCAGCATATAGGTAAACCAATGATTTCAGCGCTGTAGGAGGTGATTTCACCACTGCAGTTAAAAAAAAAGAGCATATATGGCGAAGCATAGGGGATGGGGTGGACAAAGAGGGCAGATCTCCCCTATGCTTTGCCATATATTTTTTAAATCTTTTCTTGGCAGAGATTTCTTTATCCACATCGATCAATGCAAATTGAGGAATCTGCTATGTTCTTTTTTTTTTGTTCGGCCCATAGGCTGAACGAAAAAATAAGAACTTTGCATGTATGCCCATCTGCTGGGATGTCTAATGGTGGGCATACCACACACTTTCTGCCAGAGATTTCTTCATCCACATCGATCAATGTGAATAGAGGAATCTGTTAGCTTCTCTTTTTTCATTCAGCCCACAGGCTGCATGAAAAAAAAAAAGAACCTTACAACATATGCACAACAAGGACCAGCAATGTACTGGTAGGTTGCTGGACTTTGAGTGGTCATACCAGGTTGATGCCTGCAGATTTAGGCATCATCATGGTATCATTGTTTACAGCCAGTGGTCAGCTGTCATCTGAAAGCAATCCCAGTGGCTAATTAGATGCTAGACTGCTTTTACAAGCAGTGGAAGGGGACTCCCCCCTCCCCTCCTGCCGCCTTCCATGGTTTTCTCGGGCTCTCTTGTCCCACCGGGTAACCCGAGACTGCAGCCGGTGGTTCCGTCAGCTGACCATAGAGCTTATTGGAGACCAGAATGGCTCTAATTATCTCTAAGGCCTAATATACCGGAAGCTAAGAGCATTTCATGTCTTCGGATTTCGCCAGATATAAACAGCGCCATTGGGAAATTGGGAAAGCATCTTATCACGCCAATCTTGGTGTGGTCAGTTGCTTTAAGGGCGGAGGAGAGATCTAGAGTCTAACAGACCCCAATTTTTTCAAAAAAGAGTACCTGTCACTACCTGTCACTACTTATTGCTATCATAGAGGATATTTAGATTCCCTGTGATAACAATAAAAATAATAAAATAAAAAAAATGAAGGGGAAGGTGTCACAATAAAATAAAAAAGCAAAATATATAAAAAAAAAATAAAAATTCAAGCACCCCTGTCCCCCCGTTTGCACACAAAGGAGAACACAAGCATCGGTCTGGTGTCATATGTAAACAGCAATTGCACCATGCATGTGAGGTATCACCGCAAACATCAGATTGAGGGCAGTAATTCTTGCAGTAGACCTCCTCTGTAAATCTAAAGTGGTAACCTGTAAAGGGTTTAAAAAATGTATGTCGCCGCTGCATGGCGTGTGCAATTTTAAAGCATGTCATGTTTGGTATCTATGTACTCTGCATAAGATCATCTTTTATATTTTACCAAACAATTGGGCAATATATAGAGTATTTGTGCATTAAATAAAATTTTTTTTATTTTTTCCCGAAAAAATTGCGTTTGGAAATTTTCTGCGCAAATACCGTGTTACCAAAAAAATTGCAACACCCACCATTTTGTCCTGTAGGGCCTCTGCTTTAAAAAAAAAAATAGTAATAATGTTTGGGGGGGTTCAAAGTAATTTTCTAGTAAAACAAAATAACTTTTTCATGTAAACAAAAAGTGTCAGAAAAGGCTTGGTCTTCAATTGGTTAGAAGAGTGGGTGATGTGTGACTAAGATTGAGCATAAAATGCTAGGACAGTTCAAACACCCCCCCCCCCCCAATTACCCCTTTTTGGAAAGTAGACACCCCAAGTTATTTGCAGAGAGGTATGTTGAGTCCATGGAATTTTTTGCCACAAGTTTCAGGAAAATTAATTTTTTTTATTTTTTACACAAAGTTGTCACTAAACGATTTATTGCTCACACATGCCATGGCTATATGTGGAATGACACCCCAAAATACATTCTGCTGCTTCTCCTGAGTAAAGGGATACCACATGTGTGAGATTTTTTCGGAGCCTAGCTGTGTACGGGATGCCCGAAAATCAATAGTCAAGCTGCTGTGTTCACTTCAATCAACTTATATGCAAGCATTTTATTTTTCTTGGCATGTAATTGGATATTCAAAGTGAACATAGCTTTTTTTTTATTTCATAAGTTGGCTAAACATTCTTTTTTTTTTTAAGTGAACAGCATTACATATTTAGGATATCAAACCCGTTTTTATTATATTCATAAGGATATATATTTTTTTTTTTTTCTGTATAGAAGTATGTGGAGGTGCTTTGTTTGCGTTCAACACATTCAATATCTTTTTCCCAGTAGATGCCATTCCTGATCATGTCATTGCATAATATAAATATAATATAAACAAAAACACTATTGGAAATCTCAAAAAAAGAAAAAAAGGGGAAAAGAAAAATACCAAAACTCTCTTTCACGTGCCCCACACCCGCCCAACAGGGATGCAATCTGGGGGGGGTCAAACAAAGAGGATAACCAATCCCATGCCAGAAAACCACGTTTAACCACTTCCGCACTGCTCACTAGAGCTCTACTGCGGCAAAGTGGCTCGATAACGTCTGGCGACGTAGACCTACGTCGCCAGACACTCACTTCTCTCGGCGTCATTACTCGTTAAAAAAAAAAACACCAAAAACGACAGAAATCTCTACCTTAGTTAGTAAACGCAATAACTTTTGCGCAAACCAATCAAAATACGCTTATTGCGATTTTTTTTAACAAAAATATGTAGCAGAAAACAAATTGGCCTAAAATGATAAAAAATTTTGATTTTTACATTTTTTTGGGGGGGAATTTCATATAAAAAAAATGTGAAAAATATTGTTATTTTTTCAAAATTGTCGCTCTTTTTTTGTTTATAGCGCAAAAAGTAAAAATCACACAGGTGATCAAATACCACCAAAAGAAAGCTCTGTTTGTGGGAAAAAAAAGGACGTAAATTTACTTTGGGTACGGTGTTGCATGACCGCGCAATTGTCAGTTAAAGTCGCACAGTGCCGAATCGCAAAAAGTGGCCCAGACGTAAGACAGCAAAATCCTCCGGTGGTAAAGTGGTTAACTAACACGCATGTCATACTGTATATATTGCTGTATATATTAAACCATGTTTATCATTTACCTCTCTTTAAAGTCATGTATCTCTCTTCCAGCAGAACATCCCATGTTCAACAACACAAAAAGGAAAGATGGGGCTTTCTAGGCTGATTGGGAGAAGGACGATCAAAAACATCAACCAATTATATTAAAAAAATGTTTATTTAATACATCCCATGTTCAAATATGACTTTGACTTCATGAATAGATAATAAATAATAATAATAATAATAAAGAAAGGTCACTTATGGCTCGTTTCCACTGAGCTTTCTGGTACGGTTCGGTACGGTACGCTATTTATGCCGTTTCCATTGTGAATGGTACCCTAATTCCGAACCGTACCATACCACTTTTTTGGGACCCTTTCGTTGGGGTACCAAGCACATTAGTACTGTACCAACAGGGTGGAGCTACACTCTGCAGAACTTTGATTGGTTGCAAGAAAGGAGAGAGCGGCGCCAGCTTAGTATAGTACAAGTTTATTTAACACTGTTAAAATTGGTGACTCACTGTCCGAGGTTGGGTGAGACCGGTACACAAAGACTGTTAGGGTCATCCATCTTCCTCTTCCAGGATAGTGGTCATAGGAGAAGGTGGTGAGGTTCCAGAGGTATAGCCGAGCCGCTGTGGGGCTGCTAGTTGTCACTGGCCGCGGCGGAGCATGCACAACAGGGCTCCGGCTGCCGACTTCTGATCCCTGATGACATCACTTCCTGGCAGGAGAAAAATAGGGGTTGCACGCGTTCAGAGCATCCGTGCTCCTTCGTCAGGCGATGGGAGTGTCTCAGGTGGGGCAGGGAATTTATACCCTGTTGCCGGACTAATTGCAAAGACATCTGTCTGTGGGGGGGCGGAGCCAAAAGACTCTAAGAAAGTCATCTCAGTAAAAACACAATTGGGGATACATGTCTCTAGGAAATCCATAAAAGTACATAAAAATACATAAAAATACATGATGGTATTACATAAAAGAGGACTTATAAGAATAAATCCCATAAAAACAATACTGACATGGCCATGGGGAAAATAGATCGGTAATGTGTGTATACATCTACATAAAAAAACGGTATTGGAGGGAAAAAATAAAAATAGAAATAAATGTAAAGATAAAAAAAAAAAAAAAATATAAAGATAAAAAAAAAAAAATAAAATAAAATAAACATAAAAATAAAAATATATAAATAAAAATAAAAATAAACATGAAAATAAAAGTAAAAATAAAATAAAAATAAAAATAAATATAAAACTAAAAATAAATATAAAAATAAAAATAAAAATGAAAATGAGAATAGAATACACACATACATATATATATACACATACACACATAAAAAAAATATATATATATATACATATATATATATATATATATAAAAAAATATATTGATGGAAAAAAAAAAAATATATATATATATGTCACTGATAGGGAATGATGTGTGAATGTATGAGGTGTCACAAGTATATGTGCAATATTTTAGAGTGTGATATTGATTTCTAATCCCTCGTTTAGGCCTCCTGGCGCTAGAGTGTCCAGGGTATAAATCCAGTAGTTTTCTCTGGTACACAGTCGCTTGAACCGTTCAGCAGGGGGAAAGTGTGCAGGGATGGCTTCCAATACCCACACTTTGAGTCCATCGGAGCACTTGGGATGATACTCAGTAAAGTGTCGGGGGACGCTATGTTTATCGGAACCTGTTTCAACAAGGTTCCGATGCTCTCCAAAGCGTTTGCGTAAGGTCCGTATTGTACGGCCTACATAAAGTAGGTTGCAGGGGCACACGAGGCAATAGATGACATATTCCGTCGAACAAGTGTAGAAGTCAGTGAGGTGATGGGTTTTTCCATTGTTTTTGAATTCCTTTAGACCGTGTCTCACATGTTTGCATGTTAAGCACCTGGTCTTACAACATTTGTACATTCCCTTGATTTGGAGAAAGGAGGTGAGTGATGAGTTAGTTTTTGGTCTAATGGAGCGGACCTGGCTTGGTGCTATTAGAGTTTTGAGGTTTTTTTGCGCGCCTGTATGAAAAACGGGGGCGCTCGGTGAGGTCTGCACGTAGGTAAGTGTCTTCCTTTAGGATTGCCCAATGTTTATGGAAAATGCGTTCCATGTGCTTGAATTTACTGTGAAACTGGGTAGTGAATCGTGCAGAGGTGGGATGATTGTTTATTTTCCTTGTATACTCCGCTCTATTTTTCTTTAAATCTTCATGCAGGTAGTGGTCAGAGGCTTTTGTTATGAGTTCTTCAGGATAACCCTTTTCAAGAAATTTCTGTTTGAGTAGTGTTCCATGGTGGAGATATGTTTGGGACTGAGTGCAATTGTGTTTAAGGCGGCAATATTGGCTCTTTGGTATGTTCTGAATCCATCTGGGGTGGTGACAGCTATTGTAGTGCAGGTATGAATTTCCAGCGGTGGGTTTGACGTAATTCTGAGCACTGATTGTATTATCATGATGGTATAACTCGAGGTCCAAAAAAGTGAGTTTTTCGGCATCTGAGACTGATGTGAAGGATAGCCCCATCTGGTTGTTATTGCAGTGTTCGAGAAATGGTGGTATGAGGGAGGCAGGGCCATCCCAGATGATAACTATATCGTCGATATATCGACCAAAGAAGATGAGATGAGAAGCAAAGGGATTGTTGTGCCAAATGTATTGCTGCTCCCAGTAGCCCATAGTTAAGTTGGCGTAACTGGGGGCAAAATTGGCCCCCATGGCCGTGCCTTTGATTTGGGTGTAGAACTCGCCATTAAACTCGAAGTAATTGTGGGTGAGACAATATTCTATGAGATCCAGGAGAAAGTGTGTTTGCCGGGGATTGAGTGCAGATTCATCATTCAAGAAGAAACGTACGGCCTGAAGTCCAATGTGATGTGGTATAGATGTATAGAGAGAGACTACGTCCAAAGATAGCCAGAGATATGATGGTTGCCATGGGTAAGAGGATAATAGGTCCAGTAGATTGATGCCATCCTTGACATATGACGGAAGTTGTTGGACTATCGGTTGAAGGAAATGGTCGATATAGATGGAAAAATAACTGGAGACACTCTCCATGGCTGCAATGATGGGTCTGCCCGGGGGATGAAGGGGATCTTTATGGATCTTGGGGAGATGATAAAAATATGGCCTATGGTAAAAGTCATGTTTGAGAAATGACACTTCTGTGGAGGTGATGACATTGTCCTTTGCCGCTTTTTCAATAAGGGAATGAGCTTCCACTTTGAATTCGGGCAAGGGGTCACTAGTGAGTTTTAAGTAGGTGGAGCTATCGGACAGAAGCCTGATGGATTCTTTAATGTAGTCAGCTTTATTTTGAACGACCAGGCTACCACCTTTATCCGCTGATTTTATGATGATATTTGGGTTTTTCATGAGTTCCTTTAAAGCCGATTTTTCCATAGGTGTTAGATTGGAGGCAGGGTGTGTTTGGTCATGGGATGATTGGCACATGCGGCATATATCAGCGTGGACCACTTGGTAGAAGCTTTGGATGTACGGACCTTTAGCAAATGTGGGGTAAAAAACTGATTTGGGCCGAAACGTAGTATGCTGTATGGCTGGGGAACCAGGTAGGTTTTGGGAAAGAATGGAGACGTAATCATCAGTATCGCAAGTGTATAGATCTTCTAAATTCTCTAGAGCCTGTAGTTCTTGTGTATTGAAATGATAGTTCTGTTCAGTGGTGGGAGAACTGTCAATATCATCTATATTGGGTATTGGTGATTCCTTTATACTGTTTTTGTTTTTGTTAGCTTGAATATGGAAGAAGCGTTGCACCGTAAGGTTCCGTATGAATCTGTTCAGATCTAGGAAAAGGGTGAATGGATTGGGAGCAGCTGTAGGCGCAAAAGTGAGTCCTCGGGCTAAGAGGGATTCTTCAGATGTGGAGAGGGGGTGGTTGGAGAGGTTGAAGATTTTCATAGTCTGCGTGACTTTTCTGGTCTGTCCGTGTCTACGTTTTCCCCCTCTTCTACCTCTGCGATGAATTTTCTTTTTGAGCAGGGTAGGGGGGTTTGTACTAAAAAAGACTGGGGGGAAGAGGGAGCTGGTAAGCTTATAGGGGGTGTGTTGGGTGTAGCATTAGGGGGCTCCTGTGATTGGGGAACCGAGTTCACTCCTGTGGTAGGAGGGTCAGTGGTTAATACATGGTATTGCGTGTCCTCTGTTCCTGAGCTGGTTTGGTTGGGTGGGCCGGGTTCAGATGTATGGTGTTGTTGAGCTGTGGGCATGATATGCTGTTGCCCAGTATTGTCAAGTGGATGGGGTGTGCTGGAATCTATTTTTGATCTGGTAGCCTTTTTGCTCCTTTGGCGAGGGACTTCTGCTTGACGACTGCATGGTGTAGAACAAGGTTGGGACGGAATAAGGGGTTTAGGGGGGTCCTTTCCACGTGGTGGTAGGTTGCTGGAAGAACAATTGGTCTGTTTGGATGATGCACGTACCCTCTTAAGTAGCGAGGGTGTGGGAACAGGGCGACAGTCCATGAGGGGGACTGGGCCTATAGCGGTGGTGGATGGGAGGGAAGATTGTGTGGATTGCCGGCTGACAGGGCGACAGTCCATGAGAGGGACTGGGCCTGTGGCGGTAGTGAGAGGGGGGGACTGTGTGGATTTCCAATTGAAAACTTTTTTCTGAGCATAGTCATCTACATCCCTTCGTATTTTCTGCAATTTGTTTCGAAGGAGGGAATCTTCTAGAAATTTTGTGTTTAATTTAAGTTTTCTGAGCCAAGAAGATGGAAATGGAGAAAAGTCTTTTTGGAGGGAAGAAATTAGCGTTTGAGTTTTGGAGATGAAGGAATGGTATTGGGCTTCTCTCTGTGTGATAATAATGGACATCCATTTACGTGTGCAGAATTCTGATATGTGGAACCATTCTCGATCCAATTCTTCACTCAAGAATGGACAATTTTTTAGGACCCTAAGGCCTCTAGGGGTGATGTGGTTATTGAGATATTCTTGAAGGAAGAACCTATCCCACCATTGCATATTGGCCTTATGAATAAGGTCTTCTATTTTGCGAAATTTTGCACATAATAGGCGATATTGGGGTCTGGGGATGGAGGCCTGATTTTGAAAAAAAGTCGATGGGAAAAGCATGTATAGTTCGTCAAGTATAGTGTACTTGGCGGACTCTATGTGTTCAATGATATCCATGCTGGGAAGAAAAAAAAAAAAAAAAAAAAACACCAAAAAAAAAAACACCAAAAAAAAAAAAAAAAAAAACACACACCAAAAAAAAAAAAAAAAAAAAAATAAAAAAAAGGGGGGGGGAGGGAAGGAAGGAAGGGACACACGAACTCAGGGGAGGAGAAGGAAAGGGTAGTGAAGACTGGTATAAATTTTACTATGTAAGAGATGGTGAGATACTGGAAGTGATCTCTGATAGTACCTTACATAAAAACAAGATATATCTCATACATAAAGCATACAACATATAAATATACACACATATATACATATGGTGAAAGGTAAGGAAATAAAAGCAATACCATGTGGGATAATGCATGAATATATATAAATGATATTGCAAAAGAGACTGAGCAATAATGCAAAAAGGGGACTGAGATGAATATACTCCGTTGCTGTAAGCTTTGTTTAAAAACTGTCACTTGAAGAAAAACAAATTGTTTTTATGAAAGAAATCACGGCATGAAGTTTTCATGTGCCAATATTATAAAATGTCATAAAAAGATGAAACATCCAATAGTTCAAGAGAAATGGGGTGGGAGAGGGAAAGGGAGGGGGTGGGAGATCACTGGTATACAGGTGTACCAATAGGATTAGAGGCAGCTCATGAAAGTTCTCCTGGAAGCACAGACATGAAAGTGGGGGGTGTCATGGCGCTCTTCTAATATCCCAAGGTGGTACAAGGAATGTGGGTGGATGGGAGGGGGGGGGGTTATGGGGCTGCGTGGGGGGTAACAAAGTTTGGTACTGTAGGGAAGCTATAGTCCGCGGCAGCCGGCTGAAGCGTGGAGAAGCCCTGAGAAATGCAAGAAAGGAGAGAGCGGCGCCAGCTTAGTATAGTACAAGTTTATTTAACACTGTTAAAATTGGTGACTCACTGTCCGAGGTTGGGTGAGACCGGTACACAAAGACTGTTAGGGTCATCCATCTTCCTCTTCCAGGATAGTGGTCATAGGAGAAGGTGGTGAGGTTCCAGAGGTATAGCCGAGCCGCTGTGGGGCTGCTAGTTGTCACTGGCCGCGGCGGAGCATGCACAACAGGGCTCCGGCTGCCGACTTCTGATCCCTGATGACATCACTTCATGGCAGGAGAAAAATAGGGGTTGCACGCGTTCAGAGCATCCGTGCTCCTTCGTCAGGCGATGGGAGTGTCTCAGGTGGGGCAGGGAATTTATACCCTGTTGCCGGACTAATTGCAAAGACATCTGTCTGTGGGGGGGCGGAGCCAAAAGACTCTAAGAAAGTCATCTCAGTAAAAACACAATTGGGGATACATGTCTCTAGGAAATCCATAAAAGTACATAAAAATACATAAAAATACATGATGGTATTACATAAAAGAGGACTTATAAGAATAAATCCCATAAAAACAATACTGACATGGCCATGGGGAAAATAGATCGGTAATGTGTGTATACATCTACATGAAAAAACGGTATTGGAGGGAAAAAATAAAAATAGAAATAAATGTAAAGATAAAAAAAAAAAAAAAAATATAAAGATAAAAAAAAAAAAAATAAAAAATAAAATAAAATAAAATAAACATAAAAGCACATGGAACGCATTTTCCATAAACATTGGGCAATCCTAAAGGAAGACACTTACCTGCGTGCAGACCTCACCGAGCGCCCCCGTTTTTCATACAGGCGCGCAAAAAACCTCAAAACTCTAATAGCACCAAGCCAGGTCCGCTCCATTAGACCAAAAACTAACTCATCACTCACCTCCTTTCTCCAAATCAAGGGAATGTACAAATGTTGTAAGACCAGGTGCTTAACATGCAAACATGTGAGACACGGTCTAAAGGAATTCAAAAACAATGGAAAAACCCATCACCTCACTGACTTCTACACTTGTTCGACGGAATATGTCATCTATTGCCTCGTGTGCCCCTGCAACCTACTTTATGTAGGCCGTACAATACGGACCTTACGCAAACGCTTTGGAGAGCATCGGAACCTTGTTGAAACAGGTTCCGATAAACATAGCGTCCCCCGACACTTTACTGAGTATCATCCCAAGTGCTCCGATGGACTCAAAGTGTGGGTATTGGAAGCCATCCCTGCACACTTTCCCCCTGCTGAACGGTTCAAGCGACTGTGTACCAGAGAAAACTACTGGATTTATACCCTGGACACTCTAGCGCCAGGAGGCCTAAACGAGGGATTAGAAATCAATATCACACTCTAAAATATTGCACATATACTTGTGACACCTCATACATTCACACATCATTCCCTATCAGTGACATATATATATATTTTTTTTTTTTTTCCATCAATATATTTTTTTATATATATATATATATATATGTATATATATATATATTTTTTTTATGTGTGTATGTGTATATATATATGTATGTGTGTATTCTATTCTCATTTTCATTTTTATTTTTAGTTTTATATTTATTTTTATTTTTATTTTATTTTTACTTTTATTTTCATGTTTATTTTTATTTTTATTTATATATTTTTATTTTTATGTTTATTTTATTTTATTTTATTTTTTTTTTTTATCTTTATATTTTTTTTTTTTTTTTATCTTTACATTTATTTCTATTTTTATTTTTTCCCTCCAATACCGTTTTTTCATGTAGATGTATACACACATTACCGATCTATTTTCCCCATGGCCATGTCAGTATTGTTTTTATGGGATTTATTCTTATAAGTCCTCTTTTATGTAATACCATCATGTATTTTTATGTATTTTTATGTACTTTTATGGATTTCCTAGAGACATGTATCCCCAATTGTGTTTTTACTGAGATGACTTTCTTAGAGTCTTTTGGCTCCGCCCCCCCACAGACAGATGTCTTTGCAATTAGTCCGGCAACAGGGTATAAATTCCCTGCCCCACCTGAGACACTCCCATCGCCTGACGAAGGAGCACGGATGCTCTGAACGCGTGCAACCCCTATTTTTCTCCTGCCAGGAAGTGATGTCATCAGGGATCAGAAGTCGGCAGCCGGAGCCCTGTTGTGCATGCTCCGCCGCGGCCAGTGACAACTAGCAGCCCCACAGCGGCTCGGCTATACCTCTGGAACCTCACCACCTTCTCCTATGACCACTATCCTGGAAGAGGAAGATGGATGACCCTAACAGTCTTTGTGTACCGGTCTCACCCAACCTCGGACAGTGAGTCACCAATTTTAACAGTGTTAAATAAACTTGTACTATACTAAGCTGGCGCCGCTCTCTCCTTTCTTGCATTTCTCAGGGCTTCTCCACGCTTCAGCCGGCTGCCGCGGACTATAGCTTCCCTACAGTACCAAACTTTGTTACCCCCCACGCAGCCCCATAACCCCCCCCCTCCCATCCACCCACATTCCTTGTACCACCTTGGGATATTAGAAGAGCGCCATGACACCCCCCACTTTCAGAACTTTGATTGGTTGACAGAGAATCGTCTACCACAGCTTTCCTGCTACACCACGCCTATCATGAAAGGGTACTATTGGCAGTGGAAACACAAGGTGTACCGTTCCGAACCGTACCGTACTGAACCAAACCGTACCGTACCACTCAGTGGAAACGAGGCATTATAATATAGAACTGATTGGCAATGAAAAAACAGAAAGCAAACATAACACTATATCCGTGTATCTAAAAAAACAAATAACCTACCATTACTTACTGAAGACCAATCTCACCACTTGAGACCTCAGGTTGAGATTACCTACCTATAATTAACCAAAATACCTACTGTATATTACACCCAAAGTAAAAAAAATGCCAGCCCAATAATCATACTGTCCCATGTCTTGTAAGAATCTTACCCTTTATAATATATGGTATATGGGTAAGTGTATTTTCAAGGTGTATCCCTACCAGCACTGTAGGAGAGAAAGCAAAAAAAAATAAAATAAAATACAAAAAAAACTCCCATCAACCAACCATCAAAAACATCCAGTGTTTAATAAAAAAAATATCCATACCATCCTACTGGCAATAGAAAGCATGCGTGTCCTTCATTACAAAGTGGTGGCCAGACCTAAACAACATTTTTTTTTTTCCCCCTTTATGAGTATTTAACAAAGAAACAAAATACAGGTCTTTCTTTTTTTTTTTAACTTGTCATTTATTAGAACAGGTTTTACTGGTGATGGCGTCCTCTTCTGTGTTTTTTGGTTGTGGTTGTGTTTTTTGGTTGACGCTCCTCTCCAACATCCTGAGTCCCTAGCGGTGGCCACAGAAGATTGATCGTATGAGCATACCAACCTTGCCCATTTTTACCTGGAGCCGGTAAGGTTATTTAGAATCGGTGTCACCCACTCTGGTTTTGCATGGTCGGGACCCCTTGTTAATTCTTCATGCTCTTTATACTCGTCACTTTGGTAAGCTGCATTCCTATCGGGGGAGGTGTCTGGCTTTTCAATTTTGGCTATTTTTTCTCACACTTCGGTAAGGAGTATCTATTGAGTTCAATTGGTGGTTGAGTTTCCGCTTATTTTCACGTCTACTTACCAGATCCATTTTTTAGCATTTGAACTTTTTGGTGTCTCCTATCACTTTGGGTGTTACCTTCTTACTGGTTATTTTGGTTTTACGCTATGGCGTTTTTTATTTATGTATTCCACATGCAATCATCATACTGAGGCGATCTACGTGGGAACCGTGAGGTCCACCGTGGTCAACTTCCCAAGTGCATCTGGAATTGTTGTCACCTTTGGCATTTACTTATTCTGTTTCCGGTAAGCGGTACCTGCACAGTTACCCCACATCACGTTTCCAACTATTGGACATTTACACTGACATTTTTTTAATTACCATATAATTCAAATTATATGTTTCATTTTTCTAGCGCAACTTATTTATATTATTTACTGTTGATGTATTAAAGGAGTAGAGCTTTTCTTAGTGAATAGTAAAGTTTTTTTATTTTTTATTTTTTTTTCTATTCAAATTGAACACATCCTCCTTTTTTTTACTAAGTTTAAAAACAGTACCACATTCTATATACCGCATTTATATTTTTCATTATAATTCTTCGAATTTTATATCATTTTAGTTTTTTTTTTTTTTTTTTTGTTTTTTTTTTATAAATACTTTTTATAATGACTTATTTTGCTTCAAACATCAGTCTGTCTAAATCAGCTCTAAACCCAGCTCTGCCAACTCTGCCTGTTGTCCAGAAATTAAACTTTTTTTTTTCTTCTTTATAATAACAGGCAAATCTATTCAGTTAAGACAGATGAGAAATACAAAACCATATCAGTGATTTAAAATAGAGCATCACTTATTGTAGTGCACATCAGTAATGAGCCCACACTACCGGTGTTATAAATTATACATAGTATGCATTATATATGCTGGATGTGCAGAAAAGGGTAGAAAGCCCTCAAATTAATAAAGTCACACCTGGGAGTTACACCACCACGATACACTTACAATCATTGTTAGTTTCTGCCTTCAGGCGTTATACATTAATACTAAGGAACCAAAATGTATATAGTTAGCATTGGTAGAAAAGGTAAAAGAAGGGCGATAAGCTGGTGGCAATAATTGATATAATGAGATTCATGGCATTCTAATTGCTGCAGTAATATCAGAGAAATACCCTCAAGCAGCTATGAATGTGTAATTGTTAGAAAATACTCAGGCATCAGTTTATAGTATTGACCGAGTATGACCAAACCCAAGACTTTGTACGAGAAGTTGAAGAAAACAGCTTGACAATTATATATTTTTTTTACTTGTTATTTAATATTTTATTACAATGACTGAAGAGCAGAAATAAGGCATTACAAACATAATAAATATTTTTTGCTTCCTTCGAGTAGGCTTATTTTTTTAATTTTAGATTTTTCTTAAATAGTACGAGGAAGAATAAGAACTCAAGGCGGACCAAGGGCAACCTTTTTACCAGGACGAACCAAGAAAAATCTTTTCACCAGGGCAGACCAAGGACAATCTTTTCACCAGGGCGGACCAAGGACAACCTTTTCACCAGGGTGGACCAAGGACACCTTTTCACCAGGGCAGACCAAGGACAATCTTTTCACTAGGGCAGACCAAGGACAACCTTTCACCAGGGCGGACCAAGTACAACCTTTCACCAGGGCAGACCAAGGACAACCTTTTCACCAGAGCTGACCAAGGACAACCTTTTCACCAGGGCAGACTGTGACAGAATACACAGACCAAGGACAATCTTTTCACCAGGGTGGACCAAGGACAACCTTTTCACCAGGGTGGACCAAGGACACCTTTTCACCAGGGCAGACTGTGACAGAATACACAGACCAAGGACAACCTTTCACCAGGGCGGACCAAGGACAATCTTTTCACTAGGACGGACCAAGGACAATCTTTTCACCAGGGCGGACAGAGGACAATCTTTTTACTAGGGCAGACCAAGGACAACCTTTCACCAGGGCGGACCAAGGTCAACCTTTTCACCAGGGCGGACCGAGGACAACCTTTTCACCAGGGCAGACCAAGGACAACATTTTCACCAAGGCGGACCAAGGACAACCTTTCACCAGGATGGACCAAGAACAACCTTTCACCAGGGCGGACCAAGGACAACCTTTCACCAGGGTGAACCAAGGACAACCTTTTCACCAGGGCAGATCAAGGACAACCTTTTCATCAGGGTGGACCAAGGACAACCTTTCACCAGGGTGGACCAAGAACTACCTTTTTACCAGGGAAGTGAATGTAACCTCAACAGCAATAAACAGATGTAAAAATCCTTTTTTTTTTTCTCCATTCCAACCTCATGAAATTATACATTTCTCCAACTACATCATACTATGGCATTCAAGATGTTGTTTCCTCCATCACCACTTTAGAGTCTCTTTTGCTTTTCCCAAGCAACCAGAAATTGCAGAATAGTTTACATAAACTAAAAGCAAAATGGGTTGTCAACATACCTCCCATTAAAGATGAGGGGTGGAATGAGGTCATTTAAGCTTCCCTACCCATGGTGATCCCCTAAATTGATACAAGTTCATTATTTGCAGCACACCTATTATACAGTGACAAGGCATATCTGTAGAATGGACAAAATATTTGTTTTAAATGTCATCAAGAAGTGGGTGATTTTCTGCACATGACATAGAGCTGCCCTAAGCTCAGACCCTTTTGTTTGGGAGTTATGGCATTCCTATCCAAAATATTTAACATAACAAGCATATGTAATCCTGTTATTTGCTTACTCGCCATATTTATGGCTTACTGTCACACCTACCACTAGCGTTGATGGTCAGGCACCATAGCCGGCTCTGTATTCTTCACCTATAGCATCCCCCTTTACCATAAGGCAAGCAGGCCTACCAGTACCCGGTTTCCCCCCAGGTCTTGTACACACAGCTATTGTGCCTGGCTACCACACTGGAGTAGGTACTTGCCATTGTCATACCGGCAGAGTTGCTCAATGGCAGTCCAGTTTCAGGGCAGGCAACATTCAGAGAGTAGTCAAGATCAAATCTGAGGTCAAGCGGGTTGAGTTCAGAGAGTAGTTTAAGGTCCAAACTGAAGTCGAAAACAAAGGAATCCAAACAAGCAGGCAGAACAGGGACCAGACAAAGGAAAAGGTCAAGGCACAAGAACAAGACAGGAAATCAGGAAGCTTGATGCGCGTGTTGCAAACACTATCACAAGCATAACACCAAGGGCTTGGCAGGTTGAAATCAGGTTTGGTCTCCACCCAGAGGCTGTGTCTACATCAATCACCCTGTGGATGGACAGTCAGACAGGGAGATTGCAGCTCAGCCAAAAGCAGCAGCAAGGAACAGGAGTGTTACAGGCTCCTGACACCAGGTGGACACTGCATTCGGCACTCTCCTCCAGCCTCTTTTCTTTTATGCGAGGAAATTGAAAATGATACAGCAGAAACCGCAAAATACAGCTACTAAACATTTACTAAATGTTGTGTCACTGATAAAATCAGGCTGGTTATAAACGTACCTATGAAGCCAGAAGTGTTAAAGAAAATTCAACAAAATCCTCAAGGTTCACAAAAATTCCATAAATAGGTTGCCTAGACTCTTAACACTCTCAGTGCCCTTAAACCTATAAAACTACCCTAATTAGGTAATCTTACCTTTACCAAGCAAACATGACCATGTACAGTATTTGTAGCTTTTTTTTAAGCAAGCAAGTGGAGCTTTTTTTAATAAGCTTTAACCGCTTGCCAACCGCCCGAACCTCCATCATTCTCTCGAGCATTGTCACCCATATCCCAGGCCCAGAGAGTTCCCCAGATCACATATACACTGTAGAAGTACACTTTCTCTTGGACATACAGCTCTTTAGTTGTTTTTATTAAAATATTACATAGTGCAACATCCCACCAACATGACATTCTTCATTTTTCCTTTTTAGTGCTAGTAGGGCTATTGCGGTGCTCTGCTGTCCATACGGTTTAATAGATTCAGTTCTTATGTCACATGACAGGGTCCTGGTACAGGTAGCCCTACTCTTTGCAAGCCACTATATTTTACATATATGGTCCCACTCCAAACTCCCAAAGATCAGGAGACCCTAAGGACCCACTTTCATGCATATATTACTTCTCAATGGAAAGTGATACATGCAGGTGAAGGCACACCCCAGTACACATTAGCCCCCGAATCACTAACCATTACTAACTATTACCCCTTTGGTACAAAATACAATTTAGGCACCTGCCTTCGTATGTGTCACAGAATTTAAACAAGTAAATGTGTGGGGTTCTTCACAAAATAATTTTACAAGCCTCAAGATCAATTAGATTAATAGGATGTGATAGTGTGCCCTGCCCTGCCAAGTTGGAAGTGGAGTTGCTGCAGTCGGGAGGGAGGTGTGCTCCGGTCTATAGAGCAAGGCCATCTACTCAAGACAGCACTCCTAATGGGAGAGGTTCTAGGCCATTGGACCAAGAGAGTTGGGCCAGCTGAGGAAGTCTGATAGACTGCGAGAGTCTGGGAGGACTAGAGCTGAGGCAACTGGAAGAGAATCCCGAGGCTCAGAGGAATCTGTGAGTCTCAGAGGAGTGGGAATGCCTGGGGTAATAGGAGAACTTCTATTTAGAGGCTAAGAGTGGGCTTGTGCAGCGGGGTACTGCAACGTAGCTTGGAGTCTTCTGTTGTTTGTATTATGCTGAAGAAGACTCCTGCGTGGGAAACTTTATGTTGTATAGCAATATTTTCAGGCATTGGGCCTGACGTGGGTCTGCCATGGTCACCGGAAACACTAACAGTCCATTCAGGCTGAAAGCCCAAGTGTGAGATCTGAGAAAATGAACAGTCCGGGCATCTTTGGATGGGAGAAGGAATGTGTGGGATACTCCTCTAGCTCAACTAGGTACAAATTGGGACACTTTGTGAAAAAATGGCTTTCAGCGCTGACTGGACGCCGGCTGAATGCCGACCAAAGCTTGCTGGCGCTTGAAATCACTGACTTGCTTGTACTGTACTGAAGACTGACTTCTGACACTCTGGTTAGCTCAAAAGTCCTTGACACTGCTCCATCCAGTCCTTCCTGACTGAGGTAGCCTTTAGCAACACTGCTGCAACTCTCAACACTGTACAACTCACGCTGTACACTTACACTGTACACTTCCACTGTACACTGAATACTTCAGGGCCCAACCACTGGCACCACCTTTTACTCTTCAGGGTCAACACTGGCACCCCCTTTTACTCTTCCTGCACCGGATAGCTAGCTCCCAGATCCCTGGACCTTCTCCGGAGTGGTCCCCTCTCACTAGGCAGGCCCCCAGGGGCAGTTTGCAGTACTCACGACTCGGAATGCTTTTCTGAAACTCGACCCCTCTCAGCTCCGCTGGTCCTCAGCACACCGGATTCTCTCTGCAGCTCAGCTGAGCTCTCTGTCCCCTCAGGCAAGCCGTCTGGGACATCCGATTCCTCTTGACAGGAGGAGAGACATCCGTACTCTCCCTCCTGGGACTCTGCTTCCTGCCAAAGACGCTGCGTCATGTGCTCTCCTCAAACTTTTACCCCCTCCCAGAATGCTGTGCGGCAGAATCTGCCTTTCTGGGGTAGATACAAGCCTGGGTGTGCCATTGGCCGGGTTTCCTCCACTGCCCAATGAAAGCCCTCATTGAGCACAGTGGGGAGACTCCCCAGTCTCAACAGCCACACCTGGGAACCATGACAACCTAGCTGAAAATCATGGCCCTGCTGATAAGCAGACAAGGCCTACTAAACTTTACCTAGCACCTACCTTGTAGGGTGCTACATCTGTATGGGCTTTGTTTCCTTTTAATAAAAATGGGCTGTCTCAACCCTTAAACCAAAGTGCTGACTGATATGGACTCACTTGACCAACGCACCTACCACGGAAACTATACAACCCTCATAACACAAAGAATAGCCTAGAAATAATTTAAATACAATGTGGAAACTATATGGTTTTTCATTTTGACTATAAATACGCTTTAAATTACATGTGAGGGACATGTAGCATGCCACCGCCTTTTTCATTCTATTAATACCAGTTGCCTGGTTGACTGTGCTTTCAGTAGTCACTGAGTCAATGACCTGGAACAAGGCATTTGTTCAGTCATTCTGAAGGTGTTGAAGCCAGAGACAGCCAAGCAATGTTCATGGTCAGAAGGAGGTCAGCAATGTCCACCTCTGTTTTGTCTCATCGGACCTTTAGGTGAGAAATACTTATTCCAGGTTTAACAGCTATCCCTCTGCAAAAATTGATCTACTTTCAAAATGTTAATGAGTATAAAGAAAAAAACTGTTTTCTTGCAAGGAATCAGAGCGGCAGGGGTTAAAAGTGAACTCCAGAGATCCGCAACAACACTTTGTGCATGGAAACATTTTTAGGCATTATAATTTCCCGGAGGATATCAAGTGGAGATGAAGGTCAGCTAGAACAATACCTGAAAATTAAAGGCACTCCATTAGGGAATTACCGTCTCACCAGATAATACGAGATTGGCAATTTAATAAGCAACATAAAATATGCATGTGTGAAACTTGTCATTTAGGTGGGAACAACAGCCTAGATGTTTTCCTCTCCTTCAATTTATTGTTTGTTTGAATACTGCATATAATAAAATTATTAGTTATTTTACAAATTAACCCAGCTCTTGAGGCAGTGTTTGGATCATTACAAGAAAATATGGAAAAACGGAAAGAGCCAAATGTTAGTTTTCGAAGACTTTTCGAAGAACTGAGAACTTAAACTATATACCTGTACTTGTCTCAAATATTCAAAATTAAAAAAATGTAAAACAATTTCAGACGTAAAATGGAAAACACTTTATGTTGCGTCAGAAACAGTGTGTTCTGCAATCTAATTACAGGTGGTGTAGGGGATGCAACCGTCCTGGGTCCATCGGGTCATGGTACCAATGGAGAACCATATTATTTCACTTCGTGGTCAAATTGCATTCTTTACAGATTAAAGCATTTCTCTTGCCTTCACATCCTTTTTTTTTTTTTTTTTTTTTTTTTGTGTTATCTGCACCGTAGGCTGCCAGGAGGCTTTTTAGGCTTACTTAAAATAAGAAATGATACCCCATTTTATTAGAAATTTTATTAGAAAACGAGCAGGAGGTGCACCATGCTGAGAAAGGCCAAGCAGCTGCAAGCACTATTGAAGCCTTGGAGCTGGTCTTCTCTGTCCTGCGAAGAGCTAAGCAGTGGGGGTTCTTAACAGGGAGATGCCATGCTAGACAGTTTCAGGGGGTTTCAGCTTTCTTGAAAAAAAAATTAAAAACCCCCTTTAAGCGAGTCAAGCCAGTAAAAATCATCATTTGCGACTAAACAAACTCTAAAAAAGAAACAATACCATAGATACGAAACTCTAGCTACACTATAGGGCCGGTGTAAAGAAAATGTTAGGAATCAGCTTGTACAATGATATTTGATTATTCAATTTTATATCCGGATATGATTTCATTTGTAAAATAATTGAAGAGGTAGAAGCACCACACCAGTTGGTACAGTCCATACAAGATTTTTTATTTTTTTTTGAAGCATAGAAGAACGAAGGCAGAAAATAACCATGTGGTCCATCAAGCCTGTCCTTTTTTTTTTTTTTCATTTATATATTTTTTCTTTAGTATAGATTTGTGTTCGTCCCTCCCAAGCATGTATGAATCCACTTAATGTTGACTGACTTGCTACCTCTGCTGTAAATCTATTCAAAGCCTCAACTACTCTTTCGGTAAAATAATACTTCCTAAGATTAGTTTTGAACTTTCCTTCTGCTAGTTTGAGGTCCCGTCGTCGTTTTCTTGGTCTTCATATTAAAAATCTTGCCCTTCTGAACCTTATTCACGTGACCCCTTGATGTATTTAACCACTTGCCGACCGCCGCACGACTATTTACTGAGGCGGTCAGCCCCTCACAGGCAAAGCGACGCAGTACTACGTCGCTAGCCTGTGAGGGTCTAGGGAGCGAGCGCGCGCCCCCGGAGGCGCGCTCCCGATCCCGAGTGGTCACGGAACCCCCCGCGCGTGTGACCGGCGGACCCGATGTCTGCCGGTCACTCGGCAATCGTCGGTGGAGAGGGAGAAAGGCAGGCGGCTAATGTAAACAAGCCGCCTGTCATTCCCCCCTGTGTATGAATGGTGATCATACGGTTCTACTATGTAGGACCGTTGATCTCTGTTCTTACACCTCAAGCCACAGCCAATCACAGTTAGAATCACGCCCCTAGGGACACACATAGCCCCTCCCTCTAAAAAAAGTTAACCCCTTCACTGCCAGTGTAATTTTACAGTAACAGTGCATATGTATAGCACTGATTACTGTAGAAATGTCACTGGTAACCCCAAAAGTGTCATAAATGTCAGTCAAGGGTCCAATCTGTCCGCCGCAATGTCGCAGTACCGCAAAAAAATCGCAGATCGCCGCCATTACGCGTTAAAAAAAAAAACAACAAAAATGACAAAAATCTTTCTCTTTGTTAGTAAACGCGATAACTTTTGCGCAAACCAATCAAAATACGCTTTTTGCGATTTTTTTTTACCAAACATATGTAGCATAAAACAAATTGGCCGAAAATGTTAAAACATTTTGATTTTTACATTTTTTTTTGGGGGGAATTTCATATAAAAAAATGTGAAAAATATTGTTATTTTTGCAAAATTTATGCTCTTTTTTTGTTTATAGCGCATGATCAAAAAATCGCACAGGTGATCAAATACCACCAAAAGAAAGCTCTGTTTGTGGGGAAAAAAAAGACATCAAATTTGTTT
Source organism: Pelophylax lessonae (assembly GCF_965119305.1). Taxonomy (NCBI): domain Eukaryota; kingdom Metazoa; phylum Chordata; class Amphibia; order Anura; family Ranidae; genus Pelophylax; species Pelophylax lessonae. Next base: position 30,627,720 of record NC_138771.1, on the reverse strand, counting down.
AAGTACAGCATCGCACGACCGCGCAATTGTCCGTTAAAGTCACGCAGTGCCGAATCGCAAAATAGGCCCTGGTCAGGAAGGGGGTAAAATCTTCCGGGGCTTAAGTGGTTAAAGGTTTCAATCATGTCTCCCCTTTTCCCTTCTTTTCTCCAGATGCTACATATTAAGTTACTGAAGTAGTTGCCAATATGTTTTGCCCCTCAGACTTTTCACTATTTTGCTGCCCGTCTCTGGACTCGTTCTATATTGATATTTTTTTATAGGTGAGGTCTTCATAAATGGACAAAGTATTCTAAATGAGGTCTAACTAAAGATCAATATAGAGCAATTAGAACCTCCTTTCTCCTGCTGGTGGTATCTCTAGTGATATAAAGATCTATATAGAGGAATCAGGAGTCAGGACCTCCTTCCTCCTGCTGGTGAGCCCTCTAGTGATAACTAAAGATCTATATAGAGGAATTAGAACCTCATTTCTCCTTCTGGTGACTCCTCTAGTGATATAAAGATTTATATAGAGGAATCAGGACCTCCTTTCTCCTGCTGGTGACCCCTCTAGTGATACCCTTAAGATCTATAAGACCACCTTGTAGGGTAAGTGTCATGTGGTAGTCATCACGTCCATGTTTTCTTGATCGTTGGGCGCCAAGTGGGGGGTCACATGAGAGGCCCATCCCGGGTTGGGTTCTTCTGGGCTACGCTAGGCACTTCGTACAGGGCTACAAAGTGTCATACACGCGGGGTTTCTTTATTTGAGCCAGGCTCACGACCCAGTAGATGAGAAACATAAACAAACTCAATTAAACTCCCTTGATGTGTTAAGCTACACCTTGGTCTCTTGAGCATTTAGGAGGGACATACAGAGCCAATGTCTTCTCCACCTGTCCAGCGTATCACCGCTAACTCCCTCATGCCTAGCGCAGTCATGTTGGAGCAGGAAGGGGCCATCCCCAAACTGTTCCAACAAAATTGGGAGCATGAAATTGTCCAAAATGTCTTGGTATGCTGACGCCTTAAACGTTCCCTTCACTGGAACTAAGGGGCCAAGCCCAGCCCCTGAAAAACAAACCCACACCATAATCCTCCCGCCACCAAATGATTTGGACCAGTGAACAAAGCAAGGTAAAGACATGGATGAGCGAGTTTGGAGGTGGAGGAACTTGACTGGCCTGCACAGAGTCCTGACCTCAACCCGATAGAATACCTTTAGGATGATTAAGTGCAGAGACTGCGAGCCAGGCCTTCTCATCCAAAATCAGTGCCTGACCTTACAAATGCGCTTCTGGAAGAATGGTCAGATATTCCCATAGACACACTCCAAACCTGGTGGACAGCCTTCCCAGAAGTGTTGAAGCTGTTATAGCTGCAAAGGGTGGGCCAACTCAATATTGAACCCTACGGACTAAGACTGGGATGACATTAAAGTTCATGTGCATGTCCTGTGCAGGCGTCCCAATACTTTTGGTAATATAGTGTGTGTGTGTGTGTGTGTGTGTGTGTGTGTGTGTGTGTGTGTGTGTGTGTGTGTGTGTGTGTATATGTATACACACACACACACACACACACACAGTATCTCACAAAAATGAGTACACCCCTCACATTTTTGTAAATATTTTATTCTATCTTTTCATGTGACAACACTGAAGAAATGACACTTTGCTACAATGTAAAGTAGTGAGTGTACAGCTTGTATAACAGTGTAAATTTGCTGTCCCCTCAAAATAACTCAACACACAGCCATTAATGTCTAAACCGCTGTCAACAAAAGTGAGTACACCCCTAAGTGAAAATATCCAAATTGGGCCCAAAGTGTCAATATTTTGTGTGGCCACCATTATTTTCCAGCACTGCCTTAACCCTCTTGGGCATGGAGTTCACCAAAGCTTCACAGGTTGCCACTGGAGTCCTCTTCCACTCCTCCATGACAACATCACGGAGCTGGTGGATGTTAGAGACCTTGCGCTCCTCCACCTTCCGTTTGAGGATGATCCACAGACGCTCAATAGGGTTTAGGTCTGGAGACATGCTTGGCCAGTCCATCACCTTTACCCTCAGCTTCTTTAGCAAGGCAGTGGTCGTCTTGGAGGTGTATTTGGGGTCATTATCATGTTGAAAAACTGCCCTGCAGCCCAGTCTCCGAAGGGAGGGGATCATGCTCTGCTTCAGTATGTCACAGTACATGTTGGCTGTGTGTTGGGTTATTTTGAGGGGGACAGCAAATTTACACTGTTATACAAGCTGTACACTCACTACTTTACATTGTAGCAAAGTGTCATTTCTTCAGTGTTGTCACATGAAAAGATATAATAAAATATTTTCAAAAATGTGAGGGGTGTACTTACTTTTGTGAGATACTGTACATATGTTCCAATAAAGTATTTATTCCTAACTCAAAAAATCCTCTACTGTTGTTCTCAGCCTCCTCCAAATCTCCAAAATCCTTTTTTGCTGCTGTGATCTGACCTCCTGTTAGAGGGTGGCTACGTTTGTTCTCCATAATCCCATTGTACTGTATATAGGAACCAGAGGCGTAACTAGAGCCTTCAGGGCCCCGATGCAAGAAACCATGAAGGGCCCCCCAGATCCCTGGCCGGGGCCCTTCCCTTCAAGCCCAGGGCTCTTCCCACTAATCCTGGGGCTCTTTATTCTCGTTGCATGGCCTTTTATTACGTTCCCGCAGCAGGATCCTTTCACAAGTTCTGCAGTGGGCTCCCTTCCTGCAATCTTGGGGCCTCCCCACAGTGGTGCAATGCCAGGGCCCGGTCGCAAGTGTGACTTTTGCAATCCTGGAAGTTCACCCACTGGTTTGCTACTGGGCCCCCTGGAGCATGGGGCCCGGTAGCAATCGCAACCCCTGCAACCCCTGTAGTTACGCCCCTGGTAGGAACAAAACCACCTTCTCTTGCTCAATCTGGAGATGAACTATGGGATTGGTAGTGTGCATAGAGCAGTGAGCAGCATGACGGCAACTAACGTGCACTGCTCATTCCAAACAAGTGAGAAAGAAAAGGAAAGGTGCAGGAGCTCACAGAGGACGCTATAAGGCATTGATGTTAAACCTTGGCACCCCAGATGTTTTGTAACTACAACTCCCAAGATGCTCATGCACTTTGCAATGTAGTTGAGCATCATGGGAAATGTAGTTCCAAAACATCTGGGGTGCCAAGGTTTGCCACCACTGCTATAAGGAGTCAGAAAAAACACAGTAAGAAACAATTTCATGAAAAATAGATTACATGGCCATTAGGTACGAAAACGTGTATAGACTATCTTTGGGAAAAAAAATATATCGTTTAGTGTCACTTTATGCATTGGATCAGTTAGATATCAGGGATCATGCTGAAGGTTGTTCAGTTCTAGCTTGTTTTTGGGGGTGAAAGCCCTGCACCAAAACCTAAAAGCCCCGGGCTTCTTTTTTCTTTTCCAAAAACCATCATTCCAAAAACTAAATATGTCTGCACAGGAAATCATGTCATAGGAAATAACCTGTAATAGAAAAAGAATATTGAATAGAAATATAAATGTAAAAAATATAATAAAATATAAAATAATATAATATTATAAATAATATTGTATAGAAATATAAATGTAAAAAATATAATATAATATAAAATAATATAATATTATATTATGAAAAAAATATATATATAATATACTATAATATAATATACAATATACTATAATATCATATAATATAATATCATATAATATAATATATAAAATAAAAAAACAAATATAAATATAAAAAAATGATTATTTATATATATATATATATATATATATGTATATATATATATCAAACATAGTATAATGATATAAATAAAAAGTATAAATATAAAAAAGTAGTACGATTGTGTCATGGTTTGCTCCTCCACCCTTATATTGTATTCTGGATGTTACTGTTGATATTTCTGTAACGCTTTGTACCATTCAAACTGCTGTTCAATTGTTATTTCATTCTCCTGTATTTTATTTCAATAAAATGTTTTGAAAAAAAAAAAAAATAGAAAAAAGTAGAATATATTATAAAACATATAATAAATATTATATTACATTATATTATATTAATATATATGTATATATATATATATATATATATATATATATATATATATATATATATGTATATACACAATTTATTTACTATAATACAAATCTAAAAATCGAAATATAAAAAAATATGATATAATAATAAAATGATAAATATCACAAATAGATATAAAAATATAAATAAAAAGTATAAATATAAAAAATAGAATTTATTATAAAACATATAATATAATATTATACACAATTTATATTACTATAATATGAATCTAAAAATGGAAATATAAAAAATAAAAAAAATATGATATAATAATAAAATGATAAATATCACAAATAGATATAAAAATATAAATAAAAAGTATAAATATAAAAAATAGAATTTATTATAAAACATATAATTTAATATAATATTATATTATATAAATATATATACAATTCATAATATTATAATAAAAAAACAGAAAATCTACATATACAAAATATGATATACTATTATAAAATGATAAATATCACAAATATAATATAAAAATATAAAAAAAAGTATAAATTTAAAACATAGAATTGATTATAAAACATATAATATCATTTAATATTATATTATATAAATATATATACAATTTATAATATAAAGCAAAAAATCAAAATATAAAAAATATGATATAATATAATGAAATTATAAACATCACAAATATTATATTAAAATATAAATAAAAAGTATAAATATAAAAAATAGAATTTATTATAAAACATATAATATATTATAATATTATATTCTATAAATATATATACAATTTATTATATTATAATATAAATAAAAAAATCTACATATAAAAAATATGATATAATATAATAAAATTATAAATATCACAAATATAATATAAAAATATAAAAAAAAGTATAAATTTAAAACATAGAATTTATTATAAAACATATAATATAATTTCATATCATATTATATTATATTATATAAATATATATACAATTTATAATGTTATAATATAAATCAAAAAATCTACATATAAAAAATATGATATAATATAAAATTATAAATATCACAAATATAATATAAAAATATAAAAAAAAAAAGTATAAATTTAAAACATAGAATTTATTATAAAACATATAATATAATTTCATATCATATTATATTATATTATATTATATAAATATATATACAATTTATAATATTATAATATAAATCAAAAAATCTACATATAAAAAATAGGATATAATATAATAAAATTATAAACATCACAAATATAATATAAAAATATAAATAAAATGTATAAATATAAAACATGTAATATTAATTAAAAATATAAATAAATATCTATAAATATATAACATAATATAATTAAAATATGCATACAAAATATAAATAGAATAAATACTGTATAATTAAATATAGTATAAAAATATAAATAAAAAACCTAAAAATAAAAAAAGACTCCCCATAATCATCTGGGGAAAATGATAGACTCAACTAGCTGTTTCGTCATACAAAGTAAGATTTAATCTTCCGGCAGCATGGGACATTTTAAGAGGAATCATGAAAAAGAAAAAAACATTTTTATATACTTTCGTTTTTTTTCTCTTAAGGGCCCCTATTCTGCCTTTAAACACAGCGTGCTTTAAAAAAGGTTCGGAACACGAGGCCCATTTTAAATAACGTACAATAGAAATTTGCTCTTCCTTTGCATCGCTTTCATCTCACATGCTTCTTTTAGCAGACGTGTGTTGTTTGTAGTTGTTTTCCCATTTGTGAGCTCTTAGTTTGATGCAGCTCTGGGGCCGCATGTCAGAGGCTGTGCACAAAACGGCTCGCAGACGAAGTCTTCCCTCACTTCTCACAGTGTTGCCTGAAGCGACCATAGGAACGGTATGTGACAGGCACCCTGGGACTGGATCCTGCCACTGACATCCTTTTCACTGGCTGATGAAGACATCACATGCCAGAGAGCACATTGAAACAAGGTTAAGCTCTCAGCGCTGTGACCGCCTTTGTTCTATAAAGGCTATTATATTGGAGCTGGCGGCTGTGCACCATGCTGCATCGTCTGCGTGACTGCTCGGCGCTTTAATCAACCCCCTTCCTGTTTAGGAGACTAAATAACAAAATATGTTTATTAACAATTAAAGCAAATGCCAGCTCATAAGGATTTTATTCTCTTAGCTCTTTTTTTTTTTTTTTTCTACTTTTTTGTTGAAATAAATGTTTTCGCAACAGAGAAAAAAAAAATTCGAAAATTCCTGTTGCGTGTCTGTAAAGATATAACAGAATTGTACCACAAAGACAGCGTTGTAGTTACCATAAGGCACACCTGGGCTGGTGCCCGGAGGAAGCCGTACCAAGCCTTATAATTTACAAATGGTAGAACCTTTTTCATTAAGGGGTGTATTAACCACTTAAGCCCCGGAGGATTTGGCTGCTCAAAGACCAGGCCCTATTTTGCGATTCGGCACTGCGTGAATTTAACAGACAATTGCGCGGTCGTGCGACGCTGTACCCAAATGAAATTGACGTCCTTTTTTTCCCACAAACAGAGCTTCCTTTTGGTGGTATTTGATCACCTGTGCGATTTTTACTTTTTGCGCTATAAACAAAAAAAAGCGACAATTTTGAAAAAATGACAATATTTGTATAACAATTTTTATATGAAATTCTCAAAAAAAAAAGTAAAAATCAACATTTTCTAACATTTTAGGCCAATTTGTTTTTTGCTACATATTTTTGGTAAAAAAAAAAAAAACGCAATAAGCGGATTTTGATTGGTTTGCGTAAAAGTTATTGCGTTTACTAATTACGGGAAAGATTTATGTCATTTTTGTTGGGGTTTTTTTTGCGGGACTGCGACATTGCGGCGGACAGATCGGACCCCTGACTGACATTTTTGACACTTTTGGGGGTACCAGTGACATTACTACAGTAATCACTGCTATACATATGCACTGTTACTGTAAAAATGACACTGGCAGGGAAGGGGTTAACTTTATTACAGATGCAGGGGTTAAGTGTGTCCCTAGGGGCGTGCTTCTAACTGTCAGGGGGCGTGGCTTTTGATGTAACCACAGAGACATACGATCCTACATAGCACGATCGTATGATCTCTGCAGTTACACCAGGTAGAATGACAGGCGGCTTTGTTTACATCAGCCTCCTGCCTTTCTCCCTCTCCAGCGGGAGATCGCGAGTGACCGGCGGACATCGGAGCTGCCGGTCACTCGCACAAAGATGTCAGGGAACGAGCGGGGGCGGGAGGGCGCCTCCGGCGGTGCGCGCACGCCCCTTATTGGCTCGTGGGCGAGCGACGTACCAGCTGCAGTATATGTACTTGTGGCGGTCGGCAAGTGGTTAATAAAATATATGCAGAGCGTTTCATAATTTGAAAATGCATGTGCGTTCTTTGTGTGTGAACGCTGGCAACATCACACGTTACTAAGTTATTTTTGCTTCAGGTCGGATCTTCTATATCATTCAAAGGGATATAGTGAATAAGGAAAATACTGCAATGTGGCCACTAGATGGGGCTGACAATCATAATTATTAAGCATTTAGTTCCATCCAGTGGCTAAAATGCATGATTTCCCATCTGACCTGGAGAAAAAATAGCCTAGTAACAATCGATTTGCACAGATCGAAGGTACATGCAGTCTCACAAAATGAATAATTTTACGATTTATTTTTATAAATACGCCACTATGTGTCTCTTCTCAGTGACTACAATCATTAAGAGGAGCTCCAGTCTCCTGTGTAAAATTTAAAAGTCAGCAAGTACAAATGCTGTAGCTGCTGACTAATAATATAAGGACACTTACCTGTCCAGGGATCCAGCGGTGTCCTCTCCCGGGCTAGTTCTCTGGGTTAAAATATATATATATATATATATAATACTGCGCTATCTTAAAGTGAGCTGCTAGCACCAACAACTGACAAAAGGTTGTAAAGAAAATATAAAATATAAAAAGTTTGTAAAGAAAATATAACTCACTACCTTTAGCGCTGCGCTCCCCTTTTTATAGTTCTCTGGGTTAGTGTGCGAGCCACTCTGTGCTTTGTGAATGGTCCCAAATCTTCTGGGACCTGTGACCCATCCCAGAAAACTGAGAGGAGGGGGAGAATAGAACTTCTGCTCCAATAGCCTAGGCCAGTGGTCTTCAAACTGTGGCCCCAGAGCCGGATATGGCTCTTTGCTTGCCTTCATCTGGCCCTTGGGGCATTATTCCTCCCACAGACATTACCAATGGGGCACTATTCCTCACACTGATACCAATAATGGGGCACTATTCCTCTCACTGACAACAATGATAGGGTACTATTCCTCCCGCTGACACCAATGATGGGGTACTATTCCTCCCACTGACACCAATGATGGGGCACTATTCCTCCCACTGATACAATGATGGGGCACTATTCATCCCACTGATACCAATGATGAGGCACTATTCCTCCAACTGATACCAATGATGTAACACTATTCCTCCCACTGACACCAATGATGAGGCACTATTCCTCCCACTGACACCAATGATGAGGCACTATTCCTCCAACTGATACCAATGATGGAACACTATTCCTCCCACTGACACCAATGATGGGGCACTATTCTTCACACTGACACCAATGATGGGGCACTATTCCTTCCACTGACACCAATGACGGGGCACTAGTCCTTCCACTGACACCAATGACGGGGCACTATTACCCCCACTGACACCAATGATGGGGCACTATTCCTTTCACTGACACCAATGATAGGGCACTATTCCTTCCACTGACACCAATGATGGGGCACTATTCCTCCCACTGACACCAATGATGGGGCACTATTCCTCCCACTGATACCAACGATGGGACACTATTGTTCCCACTGACACCAACAATGGAGCACTATTCTTCCCACTGACACCAATGATGAGGCACTATTCCTCCCACTGATACCAACAATGGGGCATTGTTACCACTGCGAGGACATTTTCTATACCCAATGGCCACAGTCTGGCCCCTCTAAAGTCTGAAGGATAGTAAACTGGCCCTTTGTTTAGAAAGTTTGGAGATCCCTGCCCTAGGCGATCAGAGCGGAAGTGGTAGCGGGTACCTGTCAAAATCGGGTTCCCTGCCCCTCCCTTTAAAGAGGCTTTAAAGTCTATAATAGCCAGCTGAATGTATTCCTCCATTCTAGTTACTGGCAAGAAGACACTTTCAAGTACTAATAAACTCTCAGAATTTTTAGGTTTACCTCTCCCGCCACCCATAAAGTGATCCCGTGATGAATCTGCCGATGGAACCACTTTTATGTGAAAGAGGACCTCCAGCCGAAAAAAAGAAAATACCGGGATTATGGCAACTATCTGCTGCTATAACCTCGGTATTTAACATCAAAGTACCAAAGTAAAGCTGCGGTGGGCGGTCCAGAAATGGTTAAATCCCATTGAAAATCTGTGGAATGATCACCATCAAAAATAACTGAACTTGAGCAGTTCTGCAAAGAAGAGTGGGCAAATATTGCAAATTCTAGCTGTGCAAAGTTAGTATAGACCAGGCATGTCCAACCTGCGGCCCGGGGGCCGCATGCGGCCCATAACCACAGGCAATGCGGCCCACTGCCCCCTGACAATTTATTTATTTTTTTTGCTGGGGAGGAAGGAAGTCGAGTCGGGGGCACGGCCACAGCGGCTTCCAACTAACTGTAGGCAGAGGCTGCCATGAGGGGATCATCCACTAGTTGTGTTAAATCAGTGCTGGGGGGGGGGGGGGCTTGCAGCAGCGAGGGAAGGGCGCGGAAACGTTTTACTTATTACTTATATACCTTAACCATAGTATATATTTTATATGCGGCCCGAGAAAATTTCTCTACACTCAATGTGGCCCAGATAAGCCAAAAGGTTGGACACCCGTGGTATAGACAAACCCCAACAGACTAAAGCAGGGGTGGGGAACCTTTTTCTGCCAAGGGCCATTTGGATATTTAGAAAAATCATTCGGGGGGCCGTACAAACTTATCAACTTAAAAATGTGCCTGCTATATTTGGTCAAAAATGTAATTAACTCACCCCTAATGTGATGGCTGCAACTGCTTTGGTGAGGTGTGTGATGTTAGCTGGTATTGATGATGTTGCTACTCGCAACTGTTTTTCCAGGTTTGCATCGGTCAGTCTGGAGCGCAGTCGACTTTGTGGTGGTAAGTTTTGAAAAAAACTACTGGTGGGTACAGCTGGCTGGTACTGCTGTGGGTACTGCTGGCTCAGGCTGGTACTGCTGGCTCAGGCTGGTACTGCTGGCTTGTACTATGCTGTGGGTACTGCTGGCTGGTACTGCTGGCTCAGGCTGGTAGTGCTGTGGGTATTGCTGATTCAGGCTGGTACTGTGCTGTAGGTACTGCCTTGGGTACTGCTGGCTCAGGCTGGTACTGCTGGCTGGTACTGCTGTGGGTACTGCACTGTAGGTACTGCTGGCTGGTATTGTTGTGGGTACTGCTGACTCTGGCTGGTACTGCTGTGGGTACTACTGGCTCTGACTGGTACTGCTGTGGGTACTGCTGGTTCTGCTGTGGGTACTGCTGGCTCTGGCTTATACTGCTGTGGGTACTGCTGGCTCTGGCTTGTACTACTGGCTTTGGCTGGTACTGCTGTGTGTGCTGCTGGCGATTAATGCTGGCTAGCAGTGGTGCCGCACTGGAGGAAGAGGCGATGTTTCCTGTATTGGTCAGAGGGGGAGTGCATTTGATAGAACTATACAGGAACTTTACAGGAAGCATTGGCGCCGTTCTGACAGATCAGCTGAGAGACACAGACTCAGCTGTACGGGGGGCCGGACCAAATGACTTTGAGGGCCGCATACGGCCCCCGGGAGGTAGGTTCCCCACCCCTGGACTAAAGGCTGGATTTAAAGCAAAATGTGGTTCAGCAAAATACTGACATAAGGGGGGGGGGGGGGGGTGATCCTTTTTCCAACTCAGTGATTCTGTTTTTGAATTGTATTATTTTTTTTTAAGGTGAAGGCTACAAGAAGATCAGCAAAGCTTTACTTATAAGAGCCGGTTCACACTGGGGCGACCTGTCAGGCGACCTGGTCGCCTGACAGGTCGCCTGCCATAGAGAAACTGTGGACCCGTTCTAATAGGAGCGACACAAGTCGCTCCGACTTAGAAAAAGGGTCCGGAGCTTCTTTGGGGCAACCCGGAGCGACCTGCATAGACTTCAATGTTATGACCGCGTTGCACCGCGACTTGTGAGGTCGCCCCGGCAAGTCGGATTGCTGTAATGTGAACCGGCTCTCAGTCAGAATAATGGAGCAAAAGTGATACCAAAACAGAGATGGAACTGCAGCCATCTCACAGAGATGTCAAGGCCATCCACGGAAGTTAACACCTCGACAGGAGTGCCTTTTGATGAGAAGGGTTGAAGAAAATCGGCATGCAAGTTCACTGCAGTTAGCTAAAGAAGTAGAAAGCCAAACTGGGCTGATTGTTTCCCATGACACAATACGGTGTACACTGCAGAAGAATAGCATGCATGGGTGTCGTCCATGAAGGAAGTCTCTCCTAAAGCCCATGCACAAAAAAGCCTGCCTAGAACTTGCCAGGGCCCATGCTGAAAAAGAAGAAGACTACTGGGACTCTACTCTGGAGTGAGGAGACCAAGATAAATGTTTTTGGAACTGATGGCATTTCAAAGGTGAGGAGTACAAAGAAAAATGCATGGTGCCTACAATAAAACATGGCGGTGTCCTTCTGTGGGGCTGCATGGGTGCTGCTGGTGTCGGGGAGCTGCTTTTCATTGATGGTATCACAAATTCATATATGTGCTGCACTATATTGAAAGAGAAGATGCCACCATCACTCCGTGCCCTTGGTCACCATGCACTTTTCCAGCACTTTTCCACATCTTCTAAGGCCAATGTTGCATTTCTGAAGAACTGGGTGAAAGTGATTTAGTGGCCAAGTATGTCTCTTGTTCTGAACCACCTATGGAGAGTTCTCGGCATCCAGGTTCTAAAAGAGGTCGTTCTTGCAGAATTGAAAAAGATAGATGTTGCAATATGTTTATGGAGGTCATAAAAATACTAGATGTCGTAGTTTTTGTTGTGGGGTGTATTTATTTTTGCATCAACTTATTTGACTAAGAGCCGGTTCACACTGGGGCGACTTGTCAGGCGACCTGCTCGCCTGACAAGTCGCAGTGGGTCGCCTGCCATAGATTAGCACAGGACCCGTTCTAATAGGAGCGACACAAGTCGCTCCGACTTAGAAAAAGGGTCCTGAGCTACTTTGGGGCGACCTGGAGCGACCTGCATAGACTTCAATGATATAAAGTCCGTGCATGCCGCTCCGAGGTCGCGGCAAAGTCGGGTCGCGCCTATGTGAACCGGCTCTTAAACTGAAGATTTTGTAATTTAAGTAATGAGCTAAACAAATGTTCTATAAAACTTAGTTTTGGCAACATTTTGGAAACTGTTTGTTGTGTTCATTGAGATTTTGATTAAAATCTTACTTTTCAAAAGGGGTGTGCTCATTTACCCTGAGCACTGTATATACAGTGGGTACGGAAAGTATGTCAACAATTCTGTGTTTTTCTGTCAGTATGGGGTGCTATGTGTACATTCATGAGGAAGAAGAATGAACTTAAATGATTTTAGCAAATGGCTGCAATATAACAAAGAGTGAAAAATTTAAGGGGGTCTGAATACTTTCCGTACCCACTGTATATATATATATACACAGACACCTGCATGTATCAATTTATCTATCACATATACAGAAGTATGTAAAGAAAAGCAACATACACATGCTTAATAATATCTATTCCAATGTTGAATTTGATGGAGTGATATTCTGATATGAGAATACATTGTCCTATATTATATTATTTCTAAAGGCCAGAGAGAAATCCTATGGATGTGTGATTTTTCCTATGTACATTTGATACTTTCCTTATCTAGAAACGTGTTAATTACCCGAGGTGTTTCTGCTGTCCACGCTACTAGCAAATATGTTGTGTGTTGTCTTGGATATATATATATATATATATATATATATATATATATATATATATATATATATATATACATATACATATACATATACATATATATATATATATATATATATATATATATATATATATATATATATATATATATATATTTTTTTTTTTTATCAAGCAAAAAAGAAAACATAGTAAACTTTCTGTATGTACACATTTCTTTATAATTAATAAATATAAATATAATTAATAAAGTGGATACATTAGGCTCCAGGAGAATGTGTTGCATTTTACCGGAGGAAGATCCATTGCCGAAAAAAAGAAGGGTCCAGGAGGTGACATCACCGATCAAAACAAGGTCCCTCATTATGAAGGCTAATAATGTCTTAGCTATGGTTCAACTCCTCTTTTATGCTCTTTCACACAAAATGTGAAACGTGTTGACACCTGTTAGCTCACTAAATGAGCGTGGGAACTGGTGGTGAAATGATGAGGTGTTAATTCACTGTCCACTGATATTTCGCTTGTAATCTCTATAATTAAGTTTAGATATAGAGAAGTAAGTTAGCACAGCGGAATAAGGAGAAGAATGTGATCACAACATAAGATGTTATTCCGAAAAGTCAGAACATGGCACAAAGACAAAAGAAAAGACTTATCTGGGGGGGGGGGGGGGGAGTTATCAAATGTGTTTTATTACAATTTTATTACTATTTGGAAAACACATATCTAGAATTCAGGAAAAGAGAAAAGTAGGAACGTCTAAAACTGTACTACAATAATGTTTTTATTTCTTCCACAAATTTGAACTCAAAGTCTATAAGTGACCAATCAAATTTGTTGCTAAAAGAAAAAGAATGTAATGTATTGCAGCTTACCAATCCTTGTATGTGGTTGGTGCGTTAGTTTTTCGGCTTTTTTTCCTTTATTTTATTCTGGTGATCCAATCACTTCCTGTCTTAGGGTGCCTCCACTTTGGATGGAAGAGCAACGGAGACACTCTTGGACACCAGCATTGTGAGTTTGGGGAGTGTTAAAGTGGAGCTCCACCCAAAAGGGGAAGCTCCCCTTATTTGCCTCCCCCCCCCGCACTGCCACATTTGACACCTTTTGGGGGGGGGGGATGGGTACCTGGTTTTGACATGTTGACATGTACCTGCTTCCACTTCCGGCTGATCTCACCATGATGAGGTCAGCAGAAAGTTCAGCCCCCCTCTTCCTTCCCTTGCCGCCGGGCCATTCACAATAGGCAGTGTGCTTCCCACGTGCACAGTAGGGAACAGGCAGCAAAGTCGCAAGGCTTTACTGCTGGTTTCTCTTAGTGGAGATGGTGGCAGCAGCACCCAAGAGCCGATGGATCCCTGGACAGGTAAGTGTCCTTATAATAACCGCTTAAGTACCGGAAGGTTTTACCCCCCTTAATGACCAGGCCATTTTTTTGCAATTTGGCACTGCATACTTTAACTGACAATTGCGCGGTCGTGCGATGCTGTACCCAAATACAATTGATGTTATTTTTTTCCCAAAAAGAGCTTTCCTTTGGTGGTATTTGATCACCTGTGCGATTTTTAATTTTTGCGCTATAAACAAAAAAAAGAGCGAAAATTTTGAAAAAAAAAACAATATTTTTTAATTTCTGCTAGAAAACATTCCCAATTAAAAAAAAAAAAAAAAATATATATATATATATATATATATATATAAATCAAATTTTTTCATTATTTTAGGCCAATATGTATTCTGCTACATATTTTTGGTTGAAAAAATCCCAATAAGTGTATTTTGATTGGTTTGTGCAAAAGTTATCATGTCTACAAACTAGGGTAAAGATTTATGTCATTTTTATAAAAAAAAATTTTTAATAGTAATGGCGGTGATCAGCGATTTTTAGCGGGACTGCGACATTATGGCGGACAGAACGCACACCTAACTGACATTTTGACAGTTTTGGGGACCAGTGACATTGCTACAGTAATCAGTGCTAAAAATTTGCACTGTTACTGTACTAATGACACTGGCAGGGAAGGGGTTAACCCAGGGGCGATCAAAGGGTTAAATGTGAGCCTAGGGGGGGCTTTCTAACTGTGAGGGGGATGGGCTTATGGAATCAACACAGGGACCTGTGATCCTAAATAGGAGGAACACAGGAGCCCTGTGTTGATTGCTGACAGAACAACGGTCTGCCATGTTTACAACATCAGACCGCCGTTCTCTCTTCCTGGGGAGTGATCCAGTGGCGGCTGGTGCTCCATGGGCCGGGGGGGGGGGGGGGCGGCAGACAGACCGCACCATACCCCCCTCCCCATCGACCACACCAGGCCGCACACCATACCCCCCCACCCCGGACCACAGCGAGACAGGAGACGGGACACTGGACACAGCACAGAGGACACAGGACAGGACCCCCGCTCACTCACCCTGCCTGGATATCTGCAGCAGCAGCTTTGGCTTCTTCCCTGTCTTCTACGTCTCCTCCCTCCTCCTCCATGTCCAATGGCATGGCTTCTCTTTTTCGGCCAATCGGGAAATGGGTCTCAAGACCCACTTCCTGATTGGCCAGGAGGAGGATCCGTGTGACAATAGCCGATTTTCATTCGCTATTGCCACACAACTGGGTGGGCTTGGGGCACAGTGCTCTGCGCCCCGAGCCCACCCTTTTGTTTAGCCTGTGAGAGCCTCTGGCTCTAGTCACATGGTTAAAAAAAAAAGCCCCATTGAACTCCATGCGCCCGACGCCCCGCATGTACATTAGGGGGCCGGACGCATGGATGGGGGGCAGAGCCCCTGCGCCCCATATGCACCAGCCGCCACTGCAATGATCGCGGGTTCCCAGTGGCAATCACGGCCGCCAGCCTTGAAGATCAGCTTCCCCTTCCGCGAATCGCTGTGCACCTTCACACTCGCTCCCGAGGAGCGACGAACAGGTACGGCAATTAGCGCAGCTGAGCCAACCTGCCGCAGTATATCTGCAGCGGGCGGTCGGCAAGTGGTTAAAAGTTGCTTTTAATTTTTTCTGAGGAAGCCTGGAGCTCCTCTTTAAAGCTGAATTCCAGGAATTCAGCTACTTTGTAAAAATATAAAAAGTGCAGGTACACTAGGAGTTGATTTACTAAAACCGGAGAGTGATAAATCTGGTGCAGCTCTGCATAGAAACCAATCAGCTTCCAGGTTTTTTTGTCAAAGTTGAGGGTGTACCAAGATGGCCGTTGCCACCTTCTACCTGCAGGTTTCTTGCTATATTTACTATATTACAATAATAATATAAATGTAATACTGTAATATAAGGTGAGCTTACTGCTAAAATAAATGTAAAATTCAAGACTTGTGTGGGTGTAAGAAGATGTCCGCCGCTGCTTCGTGTTCTGTCACATTTGGAAACCTATTGGAACACATAGTGGCCATGTTGGAGCTCATGGCGCATGTGCAGTAAGTTGTTCTCGTCTGAATGACACTTCCGGTTGCAGAATCTGATAGGTAGCGGTATTCTGATAGCACGCAAGCAAGTGGTTAATGCAGGGCTGCTGTTAGAAATCATGGGGCCCCGTAAATAGCCTTCCTGGCAGCCCCCCCCCCCCCCCATATATCAAGACAATATTTTCACTAAGAATATAATAAAATCATTATTAGCGGACACAAACATAACAGAGAACCTGTGTGAATTTGCCCTTTTTAAATTGTGTTTTACATTTTTTTTTATGTATATATTTTTTTTAAATGTTAAACATTTTTGCAATTCTTTTATTTTACAATTTTTTTTAAAATATTTATTACAATGTTTAATTAAATTATTTTTTACTTTACAATTTATTATTTTTTTACAGGACAGGGAAGCCTGCAGTGCTGCGGGAAGCGGGAGGCAGTGAAAAGGGGGGCACACGGGGGGGGGGATCAGAAGCAGGCAGAACAGGGAGGGGGGATCGGTGTCAGAGAGGCAATTACAGGAATGATGCCCTGTGCTGGGTCTCTCCTTCCAGCAGCTGAAAGCTGGCAGGAGGGGGAGGAACTGACTTTCAGCTGCTGCAGAGGGCTTCCTTCTGTAACTGCCCCTCCGCCCAACCACACCCATTCCCCATGTGTGTCTGGGCCCCCTACAGGAGGACTGGTGGTCCCAAGGGCTGGATTAATGTAGGGGCTATTGGAGCTGCAGCTCCAGGCCCCCACCTTAATATAGGCCCGGGCTGGCCAGATTCCCTGTTACTGCTCTTTACTGTCACTTGTAAACATAGAAGTCTGGCTTCTGTGCTACAAGGGAAGGCTCGCTTCCCCAGGCAGCTCCCTCAGAACCTCCCCACACAGCACAAAGGCCAGACACAGAGGGACAGTTGCTGATGCATGGATGTGTTTATGGGCTTTAGGCAGGGCATCTCATGTTGTATTAGGCCTGCGTGGCTGCACCCTTCCTCCTTATGCCTCGTACACACGCAACGATTATCAGCCGACCGATCGTCCGACTTTTGTCCAGAGTGGTGTTTTGTTGGTTGGAATGTGCCTAGACTGCACACGAATTTTCACGGCTAACAAAAATCTACTTCTGAAGTGATGTCATGTGCTGGTTTGCTTTCCGTGTGTTTTTTCTTCTCTGAGCATGCCCAGACTTGCTCATCAGATTTTTGTCTGCCGAAATCTGTACTGACTGACGGAAAATCAGGCGTTGTGTTGACAGCCAACAAAAATTTTATAGCCTGCACACCAGATTTTTTTCGGCCGAAAAGTCGGAGTCGGTTGTCGGAAGAATCATACTAACAAGCCGAAAATCGGCCGATCGGACGTTGGCCGAAAATTCGTTGTGTGTGTATGAGGCATAAGGGCGCATGCCGAGGCACGGCCCTTAAGGTGCTTTAAAATCCTCAGCACCAAGCCCATGATGCTCTTAATCCGGCCCAGCTGCCCCCCCCCCCCCCCCTATCAGTGGCCCTGGGTTAATGATTAGTAAGCTGGAATAAATTACATTTTTGGGGTTTATTACCGTTTTTAATTAGCTTTGGTTTTACGTTTACAGACAGGTTTGATCAGAGAAGTTGTATTACCAAATGTAGCATTTCTGTTAGCGTCATTCTTTTTTTTTTTTTGCCCGATTTACACAGTAGATTAGGAACCAAACAGCTACAAAAGCCAATACCATTCCATTGTAGAGCCGGAGGAATTCATCATACAATCATCTCACTTGAATACTTGTGTTTTATGCTGCTCCGTGTCCATGTATTGTCTGGTTGTGTGTAGAACATAGAAGAGGCCATAGCTGGAGTGCCAGGCTTCCCATCAACAGGCTAATGAAGACATCACATCCCTCTCCAAAGACCGTTCTCCAGATCCTTCCCAACTTCAAAGATGTCAGCCTGCGAGAAAGCCCGAGGAAAAATCAATCATACGTTACAGAGGTGAGCCGAGTGTTTAAGGTTAAATTCCCTACGTACTCATATCGTGTATTCACATTCCTTCTTATTAACATTGCAAGGAACACGGAACTAATCCTGGATAGAATTGGGATTTGGAAGTTATCTTATCATCAAAACAATTGTACAGCCATGTTTTCTTGGCTACTGGAAGGAGCCATCAGAAGATGGGGACACTGTGGTCATAAAGGGATGGAAATGGTCAGCAACAATACTTAGGTAGGCCATGGCATTTAAACCATGCTCAGTTGGTACTAAGGGGCCCAAAGCGTGCCAAGTAAATATCCCCCCCCCCCACACACCATTACACCACCACCACCACCAGGTTTCTCTCTATATTTACTATATTACAATAATAATAGAAATGTAATATTGTTTTTTAGTCTATAAGGTGAGTTTACTACTAAAATGAATGTAAAATTCAAGACTAGGTGTAAGAATATGACGGCCGCTGCTTTGTGTTCTATCACATTGGTAAACCTATTGGAACACATAGCGGCCATGTTGGAACATATGGCGCATGCGCTGTAAGTTGTTCTCCTCCAAACGTCACTTCCGGTTGCAGAATCTGATAGGTAGCGGTATCCTGAAAGACAGGGCTGGCCCAAGATATTGTGCTGCCTGGACCAAGGATGAAATACTGCCCCCCCCCCCCCCACAAAAAAAAAAAAGTCACACTCAACAAAAGGCCCCCACATCCATTATTTTATATAAATATAAAATTTAGAAAATATTACATATACTGTTATCTTCTTCCATAACTCACCACCGGACAGGTCCACCAAACACCCACTGTCTGTCCTCAGTCCTCCTGTCACTCCTGTGTCTGCCGCACCCACCGCCCTAGAAGATCCAGCCTACCCTACGTGAGATGGAGTGCGCTGATGTCTGACGTCATTGCGCACACCAGGATCACGTGAGGGATGTTCCCCGGAGGAGACGCTCATCATACTCATCAGTTTGCACTACAGGCGGCAGTATGGTATAGGGCAGTGACGGCGAACCTTTTTGAGCCCGAGTGCCCAAACTGCGACACAAAGCCAACCTATTCTTTTTAAAGTGCCAACACTGCAATTAGTAACAGCCACAGATAATTGCCACAGGGGACTTTCACCAATCCCAGCGACACAGCAACAACGCTTCCTCCTGAACAGATGTCCACTCACTTTCGGTTGCCTGTGGCTAAGCCCGAAACTGGCACTGCAGCCTCCCTGTCCCCTGTCTCACAGTGTGCTGCTTCAGTCTCTCTCCCTTGCAGCAATGACTCCTCTCTCTCTCTGGGTGGTGAAGTTGGGCTGGACATTAAAATGGACTCATAGTCTTCCGGGACAAAATGTCCCATGGTGAACTTGTCAACCTCCTCATTGGTCCTTGGCTGCAGCCAATGGGGATGCAGGAGGAATCAGAGCAGGCAGCGATCTCTGCAAGCGCCGATCTGTCCCCGTTCAGCACTTCTTTACAGAAGAGGGGGTGAGTGGGGGAAATCCCCTGACAGCCAGCACTCGCTTCTCCACTTGTCACAACGCCATTGCACTTCTCACTCCCCCAGCTTCACCGTGCGGGGGGAGCTGTGCTGGACGTTAAAATGGACCCATAGTCTTCCAGGACTGTATATCCCATGGTGCACTTGTCAAGCTCCTCATTGGTCCCTGGTTTCAGCCAGTGGAGAGGCAGGAGGAATCACGGTGAGGGGCGATCTCTGCAAGCGCCCCTCTGTCTCTGTCCAGTGCTGCTTGACAGAAGAAGGGGGTAAGTGGGGTAAATACACTGACAGCCCGCACTCGCTTCTCCGCTTGTCACAGGGTCGCCACTGTTCGGGGGGGGGGGGGGGAGGATTCGGGAGCGCATTCATCAGTGGCGGCAGCTTCCCGGTATAGCTGGCGTGCCAACAGAGAGGGCTCTGGGTGCCAGCTGTGGCACACGTGCCATAGGTTCGCCATCACTGTTATAGGGAAATGCCACCCGTAACACGCCGCAAACTGATGACACACAAACTGCTGGAAAAAACATTTTGAGAGTCAATTTGCTGCCCCTCTCCAAGTGCTGCCTGGGTCCATTGAGCCCATCGGGACCCATGGTAGGGCCGGCCTTGCTGATAGAACACCGCCAAGTGGTTAATGATTAGTACAATGTATATATATAATTTGCTGCACTTAATCCAGACTATATCTACCCCCTTGGGCACAAGATCTTGAATATGGTATGAGATCATTCAAATAGTAGGCATAGGTACAGCGCTAGTCAAACGATAATAATGAAATCACTGTCCACATCCAAGAGGAAGAGAACCACAGAAAGTGTCCACTCAATTTCAGGAATTCTTCTTACATATGATAAGAGAACCATCACCAACACCCAATTACACAGACTCTTACTAAAACACAATGACCCTCATCACAAAGGTGAATGACAGCAGCAAATCTCAGATCAAACGAGTATAGCTGAAAAGATCCTCCTGACGTTTACTCAATGGTTCTTCTGCCTCCCTCCCAGTGGTATCATCAGATCATGTAGGGATAAGTGAAACACCTGTCATAGTGTAGCATGATCAAGCGAATTTATTTATAAAAACGTAGCAACTTACATTCAGATAAAATAATAGCAGCACAACATCATCTTCTTATGCGATCATGTAGAAACCGCAGGTGTTGGTTTCCAACCAACAAAATGGCCACCACGTCCCCCCAGCCTGTACACATGTCACCCGCCGTCGGCTCCTCCCAATGCGTTTCGTCACGAAATGACGTAATCAGGGGAATGGCCAAACGGCAGTGACGGCCAATATATACTACGGAGGATGAGCGGAACACATTATTGCGTCCCGAAAGTAGGAAGTGGATCCCCATGCGCTCCAACTCCTGGATGTAGCTGCTGCAAACAAAAAACAACAATTAACACGGAGGCTCAAACAGCCTCAGTAGAGCTTCACAATCCACATAAAAATGACTATCCCAGTCAGAAATAAGCGAATAAATAACATTAGTGATTAATGATTAGTAAACTGGAATAAATTACATTTTTGGTTTTGAGTTTGGGAAGTTGTATTACCCAATTTAGCAATTCTGTCAGCGTTGTTTTTTTGCCCGATTTACACAGTAGCTGCACAGGGCTTCCTTCTGTAACTACCCCTCCGCCCGACTGCACTGATTTCCTGTGCTGTTGCCCCCCCCCCTGTGTGTTTGGACCCCCTACAGGAGCACTGGTGGTCCCCAGGGCTGGGTTAACATAGGTGCTATTGGAGCTGCAGCTCCAGACCCCTACCTTAATATAGGCCCGGGCTGGCCAGATTCACTGTTACCACTCTTTACTGCCACTTGTAAACACAGAAGTCTGCCTTCTATGCTCGCTTCCCCAGGCAGCTCCCTCAGAACCTCCCCACACAGCACGAAGGCCGGACACAGAGGGACAGTTGCTGATGCATGAATGAGTTTATGGGCTTCAGACAGGGCATTTCATGTTGTATTAGGCCTGTGCAGCTGCACCCTTCCTCCTCAGGGCGCATGGCCCTTAAGGCCCTTCAAAATCCTCAGCACCAAGCCCATGATGCTCTTAATCCAGCCCAGGTGGTCCCCCCTATCAGTGGCCCTGGGTTAATGATTAGTAAGCTGGAATAAATTAAATGTTTTGGGTTTATTACCGTTTTTAATTAGCTTAGGTTTTACATTTATAGCCGGTTCACACTGGGGCGACCTGTCAGGCGACCTGGTCGCCTGACAGGTCGCCGTAGGTCGCCTTCCATAGAGAAGCTGCGGACGCGTTCTAATAGGAGCGACACAAGTCTCTCCGACTTAGAAAAAGGGTCCGGAGCTTCTTTGGGGCGACCCGGAGCGACCTGCATAGAATTTAATGTTATGAAGTCCGTGCCGGCCGCTCCGAGGTCGTGGTGCGAGCAGACAGGTTTGATCAGAGAAGTTGTATTGCCCAATGTAGCATTTCTGTTAGCGTCGTTCTTTTTTTTGCCCGATTTACACAGTAGATTAGGAACCAAACAGCTACAAAAGCCAATACCACTCCATTGTAGAGCCGGAGGAATTCATCATACAATCATCTCACTTGAATACTTGTGTTTTATGCTTCTCCATGTCCATGTATTGTCTGGTTGTTTGTAGAACATGGAAGAGGCCATAGCTGGAGTGCCAGGCTTCCCATCAACAGGCTAATGAAGACATCACATCCCTCTCCAAAGACCGTTCTCCAGATCCTTCGCCAACTTCAAAGATGTCAGCCTGCGAGAAAGCCCGAGGAAAAATCAATCATACGTTACAGAGGTGAGCCGAGTGTTTAAGGTTAAATTCCCTATGTGCTTATATCGTGTATTCACATTCCTTCTTATTAACATTGCAAGGAACACGGAACTAATCCTGGATAGAATTGGGATTTGGAAGTTATCTCATCATCAAAACAATTGTACAGCCATGTTTTCTTGAGGTAAGACACTTCCCAATGGTCTATCCACTCTGTATGTCAGTTACATGTAATAGCCGAGGACACCTATCATCATAATATACATATCAATAGGATACAAATAGGATTTCCAGGTATGGATATTTTTACATAAAGTAGTTACATTGGTCCAACTTAGATCAATCTACACTCACCGGCCACTTTATTAGGTACACCTGTTCAATTGCTTGGTAACACAAATTGCTAAACAGCCAATCACATGGCAGCGATTCAATGCATTTAGGCATCTAGACGTGGTGAAGACAATTTGTTTAAGTCCAAAGCGAGCATCAGAATGGGGAAGAAAGGGGATATAAGTAACTTTGAACGTGGCATTGTTGTTAATACCACACGGGCTGGTCTGAGTATTTCTAAAACTGCTGATCTACTGGGATTTTCACACACAACCATCTCTCGGGGTTTACAGAGAATGGTGGGAAAAAGAGAAAATATCCAGTGAGCGGCAGTTGTGTGGAGGAAAATGCCTTGTTGAGGTCAGAGGAGAATGGGCAGACTGGTTCCAGATGATAGAAGAGCAACAGTAACTCAAATAACCACTCGTTACAGCCAATATATGCAAAATACCATCTTTGAACGCACGGCCCATCGAACCTTCAAACAGATGAGCTACAGAAGCAGAAGACCACACCGGGTGCCACTTCTGTCAGCAAAGAACAGGAAACTGAGGCTACAAGTTGCACAGGGTCACCAACATTGGACAATAGAAGATTGGAAAAAATGTTGCCTGGTCTGATGAGTCTCGATTTCAGCTGCAACATTCAGATGGTGGGGGCAGAATTTGGTGTAAACAACATGAAAGCATGGATCCATCCTGCCTTGTATCAACGGTTCAGGCTGGTGGTGTCATGGTGTGGGGGATATTTTCTTGCCACACTTTGGGCCCCTTAGTACCAATTGAGCATTGTTTAACCACTTGCCGACCAGTCACTGGGACTGTACTGCGACAAAGTGGCTCGATTCCGTCCAGCGACGTCGCTGGACTCCTCCCCCTGCAGGCGGCACTCGCGCACCGCCGGAGGCGCGCTCCCACTGTTTTCAGTCACAGCGGTAGTCGGGCCAGGGGAGGAGCAGCTTGGTCGGGGAATCGAGTTTGGAGATCCGCCCGCTTGTGTAAACAGAGCGGGCGGATCTCCTAAGTGACAAACAGTGACAGATTGCAGTGTTCAGCATAGCTGAACCTGCGATCTGTCCCTGTGTCACTCAGTCACCTCCCCCCACACACGTCAGTAAGCACCAGGCATACATTAACCCCTCCTTCTCCAATAAAGTTAACCCCTTCCCTGCCAGTGTCATTTTTACAGTAACAGTGCATATATATAGCACTGATTACTGTAGAAATGTCACTGGTACCCCCAAAAGTGTCAAAAATGTCAGTCAAGGGTCCGATCTGTCCGCCGCAATGTCGCAGTCCCGCAAAAAAAAAATCGCAGATCGCCGCCATTACACGTTAAAAAAAACCACCAAAAATGACAAAAATCTTTCCCTTAGTTAGTAAACGCGATAACTTTTGCACAAACCAATCAAAATACGCTTATTGTGATTTTTTTTTTTACCAAACATAGTTAGCAGAAAACAAATTGGCCAAAAATTTTAAAAAAATTTGATTTTTAAATTTTTTTGGGGGGGAATTTCATATAAAAAAATGTTAAAAATATTGTTATTTTTTCAAAATAAACGCATTTTTTTATTTATAGCGCAAAAAGTAAAAATCGCACAGGTGATCAAATACCACCAAAAGAAAGCTCTGTTTGTGGGAAAAAAAGGACGTAAATTTAGTTTGGGTACGGCGCCGCACGACCGCGCAATTGTCAGTTAAAGTTGCACAACGCCGAATCGCAAAAAGTGGCCTGGACGTAAGACAGCAAAATCCTCCGGTGGTAAAGTGGTTAAATGCCACAGCCTACCTGAGTATGGTTGCTGACCATGTCCATCCCTTTATGGCTACAGTGTCCCCATCTTCTGATGGCTCCTCCCAGCAGGATAATGCACCATGTCACAAAGCTCCAATCATCTCACCACTGGTTTCTTCACCATGACAATGAGGTCACTGTACTCCAATGGCCTCCACATTCACCACATTTCATCCAATAGAACACCTTTGGGATGTGGTTGAATGGGTGATTTGCATCATGGATGTGCACTCTGGTGAGTGTGGTCCTGGAGGGGGATTTAACCCATGTACTATGCACCAATAAGAGAACAGATTGGACAGTTTAAAGTAGTTATTAAAGCAGAAGGTTTTTTTATCTTAATGCATTCTATGCATTATGATAAAAACTCTTTCATGTGAAGCAGCCCCCTGAGTCCCTCTAATACTTACCTGAGCCCCATCTCTATCCAGCGATGTTGCACGAGAGACTTGGCTGTCCTGGACTCCCCCTCCTCATCGGCTGAGGCGGCACCACGTGAACACCCATGCAATCCGATGCCAGTGCGGACCAAAAAAGGGTCCTGCACCATTTTGATGCAAATGCGGTGCAAATTCAGCCATATAATCGCACAGACATCGCATGTGATCTGCACAGAAGTGCAGTGTGAATCACATGCAATGTCTAATATCGCACCAATGTGAACCCAGCCTTTCTATCATCTATCTATCATCTGCCCATTTTCCTCTGACCTCTGACATCAGCAAGGCATTTTCATCCACACAACTGCCGCTCACTGGATATTTTCTCTTTTTCTTCCTTTCTCTTTTTTTTTTTTTTGTAAACCTGAGAGATGGCTGTGTGTGAAAATCCCAGTAGATCAGCAGTTTTTTAAATACTCAGACCAACCCGCCTGGCACCAACAACCATGCAACATTCAAAGTCACTTAAATCCCCTTTCTTCCCCATTCTGATGCTCGAGTTGGACTTCAGAAAGTCGTTTTCACCACATCTAGATGCCCAAATGCATTAAGTTGCTGCCATGTGATTGGCTGATTAGCAATTTGTTTTGCCAAGCAATTGAACAGGTAATAAAGAAACCGGTGAGTGTACCCTATTAGCACATTTTGGCACACACACTGAAGTGCTGGAGGGGGGGAAGGTATTTTATAGTTCCACATATTGTTTACACTTTACCCAAAAGGGAGGTATTTATATTATTTATTTCACATACAGATAAAAGTTGTTTAAAAAAGGATGCACTGAATAGGGGGTGGTGCATTATAGGCCTCCAGGTAATACCAGTTCTAGACAGCGCCACACCAATTTCCACCTTCAGGGACCTTAGATTGTAAGCTCCTTGACGGAAGGGACTCATGTGAAGGTAAAGGGCTGCATAAATTGTTAGCACTATATAAATTCCAATAATAAATAAATAAATAAATATAATCGATCTGTTATTCAAGAGTAACTCTACTTCTGTTGAGAAAAAAAACATCCCCCTCTGGGTGATCTCTGTACATTACAAGGATTATAACAAACTTTGTTGCAGATTCCGACCTTTTGTTATTCTGAAGAAATCACTGTTTGTTCCTCTGTGCAGAGTGAGTCTAATGGGAGTGGTTTCATAATTATCAATCAGCTGTGCAGCTGCAGAGCACTAATAAGGAAATCTGCTGGGCCTGCATCCCTTTAGACGTGTTCCTATTGGGAGTATCTCACCAAAAATGACATGTATGTTGCAGGGGATGCCAGAAATCTGACTTGTTTCTTAATGCAGACTTCTGGGAAAATTAGTTAGCCAATCACACAAGCAGGAAATTATGTTTCTGAGTGTGTGGTCAGTATACATTCTGTGTACAGAACACCTCCAGGTGGCCATATTGCATTTTGCATTTTTAGAAAATTACAACAGCTGCAGATTGATAAGGAAAGGTCATTTTAGGCCCCTTTCACACTTGTGCGACCTAAAAGTCGTGCGATTTTACCGCAATTTTGACTGGACTTGAAGCAATGCTTATGTCTTTGGACCTCAAAGAGCATTAAAAGTAGTGCAGGGACTACTTTGAAGTCGTACAGATATGAACGGTGCTCATTGGAAATCATGGAATACGACTTGTCATGTGACTTTGCAGTCCCAAATCGCAGGACACATTGCACAAATGTGAAAGGGGCCTTAATAAAATTCAATTACAATATTATTTATGTCGCAATTGTATATACTATATTATTTTTTCTTTATTTGCAATATTTTTTTTTTTCCCACAAAAGTGGAATTACCCTTTTACATGGTGCTGCAATCCTGACACCAATCTCTATCATGCCACATAGAGATTGTCTGTAAATATTCTGATTCCTCCTGTGTTGAACTGTATTGTAACTGCACTGTCTGCCCTTATGTTGTAAAGCGCTGTTGGCAATATATAAATCTTGCATAATAATAAAAATAAAAATAATAATAATAATAATAATATTATTATTAATAATAATTCTGTAAATTATTTACATTTTTATAAAAAAAAAAAAATATATATATACTAAAATCAAATCCTTCCTGAGACTAAAATATTTTTTTGCAATTTTAAATGTCCCTTAATAATAATTTGTGGCATCCCTCTTGTATTTTTTTCAAGTCTAGTTTAGTTGGCATAGATACAGAATTACCCTTTCACATGGTGCTGCAATCCTGACACCAATCTCTATCATGTCACACACATTGTCTGTAAATATTCTGATTCCTCCTGTATTGAACTGCACTGTCTGCCCTTAGGGCTCTTTCACACGGTCCGCCTCCGTAGGCGGATCCGTGCTGCTCAGCGGGGATCGATCCGCGATCCCCGCTGAGCCGGGCGGATGACAGCTCCGTCTCCGCTTGCAGTGCGGAGAGGGAGGTGTCACAGCCCCCGCTGCTCTCTATGGGGGATCGGATGGGAGCGGACCGCCTGTCCGCTCTCATCCGATCTGATTCCTGGACGGATGGAAAAATAGGCTTTCCATCTGTCCGGATTTCACGGACAGGATCGGATACGGATGTCAGCGGGTGTCAGCGGAGCTGTTTCCGCTGACATCCGCTGCCCCATAGAGCTGCATGGAGGATCCGATCAGATCCGCCTAAAAAACTGACAGGCGGATCTGATCGGATCGCCCGTGTGAAAGAGCCCTTATGTTGTAAAGCACTGTTGGCACTATATAAATCCTGCATAATAATAATAATAATTCTGTAAATTATTTACATTTTTATAAAAAAAAATTGTATACTAAGATAAAACCCTT